>NC_043703.1:7073090-7165419 GCF_006229205.1 Suricata suricatta | reverse complement strand
AGTCAGGCAGAGAAGGACAGAAACCATATGTTTGCACTCATAGGTCTAACAGGAAAACAGGAAAAACCTAATGGAGGGACAGGGGGAGGGGAAGAGAGAAAGTGAGTTGGGTAGAGAGAGGGATGCAAAACTTGAGAGACTATTGAATGCCAAAAATGAAGTGAGGGTTGAAAGGGAAGGTGGAGGGGGAAAAAGAGGTGGTGGTGATGCTGGAGAGCACTTATGGGGAAAGCACTGGGTGTTGTATGGAAACCAATTTGACAATAAACTATTTAAAAAATAAATAAATATTTATTTATTTCTGGTAAAAAATATGAATTAGAAAAACAATCCCATTTACAAATGATTTGAAAGAATAAAATACCTAAGAATAAACTTAACTAAGGAGGTGAAAGAACTCTATACAGACAACTAAAAGACAATGATTTAAAAAAAACTAGTAAAATACGAATAAATGCTAAGATATTTCATGCTATGGATTAAAAGAATTAGAATTGTTAAATGTCCATACTACCCAAAGCAACCTATAGATTCAAGACTACCCTATCAAAATTTCAGTGGCATTTTTCACAGAACTAGAACAATTTTAAAATGTGTATGGAACCTTAAATGATCATGAAGAGCCAAAGAAATCTTGGAAAATAAGCACAACGCTTGAAGTATCATGGTGCCTGGTTTTAAACTATACTACAATGCTATAGTAATCAAATAGTATGGCATTGGCATAAAAAGTGACAGACATATTGACAGAACAGTATTGAGAGTCCATAAAACAGGCCACACATATATGGACAGTTAATTTTCGATACGGGATCCAAGAATATGCAATGGGGAAAGGACAGTATCTTCTATGAATGATGCTGGAAAAGCTAGATAGCAAATACAAATGGATGAAACTAGACCGCCATCTTAAACTGTGCACCCAAAATTAACGTAAAATGGATTAAAGAGTTAAATGTAAGGCCTGAACATGAAAACATATGGTTCTGACTCCTAACTCAAGGGAAACAAAAGTGAAATAATTAAAAAAAAATTTTTTTGCAGTGTGAAAAAACCATCATCAAATGAAAAGCAACCTAGTGAATGGGAGAAGATATTTGCAAATCATATATCCAATAAGATATCAATATCCAAAATATCTTTAAAAATGGACTCCTACAACTCAACAATAAAAAACACATATGTTGATTTAAAGAAACAAGCAGCTGATCTGCATTGACATTTTTTTTCTAAAGAAGACATACAGTTGGCCACAAACACATGAGAGGATGTTCAACATCACCAATTCTGGGGAAATACAAATCATAACCACAATGAGATATTACCTCATACTCTACTGGAATGGCTATTTTTAAAAACAGAAGAAATACAAGTTTTGGAGAAGGTGCAAAAAATGGGGAATCCTCTTGCACTGTTGGTGGGAATGTTAGTTGGTGCAGCCACTTTTAAAGCAGTACAGAGGTCCCCAAAAAATTAAGACTGAAAATATCATATGATCCAGCAATTCCACTTCTGAATATTTATCCAAAGAATAAAAGAACTAAATCAAAAATATATACTCCTATGTTTATTGCATTATTATTTACAATAGCCAAGATATGGAAACAACCTTAGTGTCCATAGATAGATAAATAGATAAAGAAGATGTGGTAACACATGCACACACACACACACACACACACACACACACAATGGAATATTACTCTACCATAAATGAGAATAAAATATGGCCACTTGCAACAACATAGATGGACCTGGAGGGTATTATGTTAAATAATAAATCAGAGAAAACAAATACCACACAATTTAGCATTTAAAAGAAAAATAGAGAAACAATATAATACAAAAACAAACTCATAGATATGGAGAACAGATTGATGGTAACCAGAGAGAAAGGAGGTTGGGGGGGTTAACATAGATGAAGGGAGTCAATTATATGGTGATGGATAGTAATTAGACTTTTGGTGATGATCACCTTGCAGTGCATACAGTTGTTGAATTATAATGTTTTACATTTGAAACAAATAATTTTATATGCCAATTTTACTTCTAAAATTGTTATGTCATGATTACCTTAATTTATATAAATTAACTGGCAAGTATCCACAACCTCTTTTCAAAAAAGATATTAACTGATCCAATATTAATTCATAAGAAATTTTTGTCATGTTTTAGGCCTGATTTCACATTGTTCAACTACACAAATGGTATTTTGACTTTTCAATTATGGTTCTTTATTATTTGCCATTTTACTCAGTATTTTTTAACATTTGGTTTTACAAAATATGTATTGTGATACAAGTGCTCACTAATTTTGTCTGTTTTCCATTCTGTTAGTCAGTATTAATAACTCCATTGAGTATAGAAATTCAGGGCTACATGGCTAATAAAAATTTACCTTATTTGGCTGTTTTTCAAGAAGAATATATCCTCTGTTTATCATTTTTTTTAGTTTCACTCACCTCCCCTCCAAACTCTGTCACTCTCCTGAGATGGTCTTTTTAATAGGCAACCATAAAGTAAGGGAGAGGGGGAAGATTTTAATAAAAGCATTTTCCCATATGGGCAAAACTTGTCATCAAGGATTATGGAAGACCTAACAAAAATGACATCTGGAAATTTTCACAGTTGCAGCAAATGTATGAGAATGTCTTGAGGATCTTCCTTTATGTTATATAAGCACCAAATCAATAAAGGCATCCACAAGTACAAGATAAGATACTCTCCATGATTTCTCCCCTTATGAGAAATATTCCTCTCCAGATGAGTGTGTGAGTGGTGATGTTAAGAGATAATTATGCTTTATTTTCTAGAGATTCATATCTAATTTCTAGTAAATGAAAACTATATCTTTTGCAAGCAGCACTGAAGCAAATTGTATTTTAAAATAAAATTAAATTAATTTACTTTATATGCACAGTGTGAGTGTTTACATGTGCCTGTATTTGATACTCACTGAAGCACAGTTTTTCCTGGGATATTTTCTGAAGACTTAATAAAATGTGAAATTTTCATCTATTCTTGAAAACTTAATAAAACCGGGATTCATCGTGGGGGGAAAACGTCTGAAGTTAATATCTCAACTTCTGTATGTGACATTCAGAAAATGATTATAATTTGTTCTGTGGGTAGTCTAAAAATTAATTTTCTGCCTCTTTATTTATTAGATTTTTCTTTCTCCCACTGTTTAGAATAGGTTTATTTCTGAGCTCATTTTTTAGTGAGGAAGAAATATAGAGCCTAAAATAAAGCCAAAAATTCTGAGCCAATATTGCTTCTCAGTACTTCGTATATTTTCAAAAAAAAAATCAAAATAAGAGTTTAAACTCCAACACTATCTAAGCACTCACATGATTTTTCCTTGTTTCAGGATCATAATAGGTCATTGCTTTCAAAGAAATAATCTTAAGGAAGAAGCATGAATCAAATTTACTTTCTGGAAAAATTGGTAACCTTCGTGGTTAATTTCTTCTCTTTCAATCTGAGGGAAAGAGCTGAGCCATTTTCATGATACATGGATCTACCCAGTGTGTCCACCTATTTGGCCATCATATCCTTGAACTGGAGTAAGTAAGGTAACGCGGGTCACTGAGAGGGTGATCATGTGCTATGGACATTGGGTACTAGCAAAACTGAGTCCCTCAGTCACCCACTGCTGTTTATGAGCTGCCATTCAGTTAAGCTAAAGGTAGTAATTTCATCTGTGCTGTGCAGTCAAAGTTGCCATTTGTTTAGGACACAACTGGATGCCTATGTCTCAATATTCTCATATTTGAAATAGAAATAAGAATAATACCTAAACTGAAGAATTAGAACAAGGCAAAGATATTGCCTAGTAGATAGCAAGCACCTTCATTACAATTTTTTTTTTTTTACTTATTGAACAAAATGGAATGGATTATTTTTGGTGAGCTGACATTCTCATGGATCATCATTATGTTCGTTTCTTCATTTTGAATTACTATTATGATAAACGTTAAAAACAATCTCAATTTGGGTAATTAGGCTGTACAATTCAGAAAAAAATATTCAGGAGGTAAGAGTGGATAAAAGATGCAGGATTCCTGAGTTATCAATAAAAAAAGGCGTTTTCTCCATTGATGTCTGACCTCAGATACTTCTGTCTCTCTGAGAGTCATGCTGGACTCTATTTCTTTCTAGAATGTGTCTGTCATCATGCTCCTTATGAGGGCTTTCAGACAGACATTGTTTTGTGTGTGACAACAAGGAGGACAGAAGGAGCCATGCTATAATTCTCTCAGATTGAGAAGATTATCTGCCTTTGTTCACATAAACTAAACAGGCTGAGAAATAAGGTGAGGATAAATTTTACAAAACAATAGTAATAGTAATAATAATAACTATAATAACAATGCTAATAATAGTATCTCATATTAGTTTGTGGTTGTGGGGATTATTTGTGTATATAACATGTGAATATATTGAACATAGTTTTAAACTAATAAAATTATAACATAAGTATAATATTATAATCATACAATTATATAATGTATACTTATATAATACTTATATAATATATTATATAGCATTATAAATTATAGAATATAATTATGATATAATTTTAAATAATACATATTATTATTGTGGTTATGGAGATTATATTTGTTTATATAACATGTGAATATATTTAATATAATTTTAAGTTAATACAATTATAAGTATAATAAAGTTATATAATCATACAATTATGTAATGTATACTTTTATAATATAATATAATTATATTATAGTTTTAAATAATGAATATTTAAAACATATTCATACATTTTTACATTCTAGATAAATTTATGGTAAAATATTTCTAATGGTAGTCAAATAATTGGAAAAATAACTACAAGGAGAAAAGTGATAGATATTCCCTTCCTCATAAAACCACTTAAAAACCTATTTTTTCATAAGAGAAATGATTCCTGCATAACTATATTCACACACACACACACACACACACACACTCTAAGAGATCATCGCAACAAAAACCAGGTGTCTCTGAGATGGAATTATTTTAATACTAAGTAACAATTAGGGTTTTGTTTTTATTGTATTGAGTAATACAAAGAGGTCTTTAGAGGTCTATAGAGAAATCAAATGGAATTGAAAAACAGCAACCTAGTTTTATCACATCACTCAAAAATCTTGTGAATAACCATCAAAAAGTGATACCTAAAAATTTAGTTCTAGAAATATGATTCAAATTGAGTCTATACATATTTTTAAGTACTGCCAAGAAAGTTTAATTACTATGCTTCCTCTATATTATACTGCTATATATATAACCTGGTTTAATTACTATGCTTACTCTCTACTATACTGCTATATATATAACCTGAACATTGCCTTAAGATTCAGTTTTCAAATCTACCTGTGACAGAGAAACAATGTAATCATATTAACTGTGTTTGTGTACAGACCTATGACAACATTTTGTTTCCATGAAAACTCACTTCAACATGTACGGTCACTTACTTTGGGCAAAGTATAAGTGCTGAATTTTGAAAATTAATGAAATAATAACATGACAATACTTTTAAAAGATTCAAGAAAGCAATTCTTTTCCAAATGTTTTTCAGAAAGAAATAAAATATATCTTTATATTTAGAATTAGAATTGATGTCATATAATATTGAGAATTCTTTTTATGTCTGTAGTATAATTTTATTTTTTTAGTTTTGTTTTATTTGAGTATAGTTGACATGCAGTGTCACATTAGTTTCAGGTCCACAGCACGGTCACCTGTCAACTCTGTATTATGCTATAGTCACCATAAGTGTAGAGCCATCTGCTACCATACAATGCTGTTGTAATATCATTGACTATGTCCACTAAGGTGGGCCTTTTATTCCTGTGTCTTCTTCCTTCCATAACTGAAAGTCTGTATCTCCCATTCCCCCGCTTATATTTTGCCCATACCCCAACCCCCTCTGGCAACCATTAGGTTGTTCTCCTTACTTATAGGTATGATTCTGCATTTTGATTTTTATTCATTTTTTTAGATTCCACTTAAGAGTGAAATCATGTGGTATTAGTTTTTCCCAGTCTGACTTATCTCACTGACATAGCATAATACCCTCCAACTCCATCTAAGTTGGTGCAAATGGCATGATCCTGTTCTTATTCATGGCTGTGTAATATTCCATTGGATATAAACCACATCTTTCTTATGTATTCATTCATCAATAGACACTTAATTGGTTAGTTTAATACCTTGGCTATTGTAAACAAGGCTGCATGTGTATATCTCTTCAAATTCTGTTTTTGTTTTCTTTGAGTAAATGGCCACTCATGGAATTATTAGATCATACAGTGTTTCTAGTTTTAATTTTTTGAGGAAACTCCATATTGACTTCCACAGGGGCTGTGCTGATTTACATTCCCCAAAGCTGTTAGAAGTGATAAATGAATTCAGTTAATTTGCTGGATATTAAATGAATATCCAGAAATTGATGGCATTTCCATACACTAATACAAAAGTAGTAGAAAGAGAAATTAAGAATTTATAATTGCACCAGAAAGAATAAAATACCTAGGAACAGATTCAACTGGAGTGCTAAAAGACCTGTACTCTGAAAGCAATAAAATATTAATTTAAAAAATGACACAAACAAATGGAAAGGTATTCCATGCTTATGGAGTGGAAAAAATAATATTGTTGAATGTTTATATTACTCAAAGCAATCTATAGATTCAATGCAATTCCTATAACGATACCAACAACATTTTTCATAGAAGTAGAACAAATAATCCTAAAATTTATATGGAATCTCAAAAGACCCCAAATAGCCAAAGCAATTTTGGAAAAGAAGAACAAAACTGGAGATATTGCTATCCCAGATTTCAAAGTAAACTACAATGCTCTAGTTATCAAAACAGTACGGCACTGGCACAAAAAATAGACACATAGATCCGTGGAACAGAGTGAAGAAACCGGAAATAAACCCACAATTATATAGTCAATTAATCTTCTACAAAAGAGGCAAGAATATGCAATGGGAAAAAATAGTCTTTTCAAGAAATGGTGATGAGAAAACTATATAGCTACATGCAAAAGAATGAAATTGGATCACTTTTTAAAACCATACATAAAAATAAATTCAAAATGGATTAAAGACCTAAGTGTGAGACCTGAAACCATAAAACTCCTGCAAGAGAGCACAGGCAGTAATTTCTCTGACATCAGTCATAACAAGTTTTTGTTTTGTTTTGTTTTGTTTTTAATGTCTTCTGAACAAAGGAAACAAAAGCAAGAATAAACCATCAGGGTTTCATCAGAATACAAAGCTTCTGTACAGCAAAGGAAGCCGCCAATAAAGTCAAAGACAACCTACTGATGGGAGAAGATACTTACAAATGACATTTATAATAACGTGTCTGTATCCGACATATATAGAGTTTATACAACTCAACACCATAAAAACAAATAACCCAATTAAAAAATAAGCAAAAGACAAGAACAGATATTTCTTCAAAGAAGACATCCACATGGCTAATAGACACATAAAATGATGCTCAATACCACTCATTCTCAAGGAAATGCAAATCAAAACCACCATGAGAAACCACCTTACCCCTGTCAGAATGGCTAAGATCAAAAACTTAGGAAACACCAAGTGTTGGTGACAATGAGGAGGAAAAGGTTCCCTTATGCACTTTTGAGGAAAATGTGAACTGGTGCAGCCACTGTGAAAAACACTATGCAGTTTCCTCAAAAAATTATAAATAGAACTACCCTACAACCTAGTAATCACACTAGTGGGTATATATTAAACAAAACAAAACAAAACACTAATTTGAAGAGATACATGCACCCCTATGTATTACTTAAAATAGCAAACTATGGAGGAAGCCCATGTGTCTATGAATAGATGATGTGGATGCTGGAGTATTATTCAGTCACAAAAAAGAATGAAACCTTACCTTTTGCAACAACATAGTTGGATCTAGAGAATATAATGCTAAGTGAGTGAAGTAAGCCAGTAAGAGAAAGACAAATCCCATGATTTCACTCATATGTGGAATTTAAGAAGCAAAGCAAAACAACAAAGGCAAAAAACAAAATAACGAAAACCCAAATAAACCAAACTCCTAACTACAGAGAACAAACTGATGGGTACCAGAGGGGAGGTGAAGTGGGGAGGTGATGCGGGAAATAGGTAAAGAAGATTAAAAGTATAGTTATCTTGATATGGCCTGAGTAATAGAGGGAACTGGTGAGTCACTATATTGTACATCTGAAACTAAGATAGCATTGTATGTTAATTACACATGAATATAAATAAAATAAAATAAAATAAAAAATTCCTTAGTGTTCTTATTAGCATTTTGAATTTAGATGATTGTTATTCAAGAATACTGCCAAAAGAGCATGTATATAGTGATAACAGATTTATTAATGAATTAGGTATGACTTTATCCAAGAAATATGCTTTTAAAGTGATAATTAATACTACAGCCTGTTCTTCCCAGAATTGCTGAATTATTTGGTAATATATATTATATGTTTGTAGTTTACATGCTGCTGTAGACTGAAAAATGCTCCCCTCACAGACGTCCACACCCTAATCGCCAGAACCTGTGACTTTGTTACCACACATGGTGAGCGGGTCTCGTTGATTTTATGAAATGAAGGATCTCGCTATGTCTCACAGGGGACATTATCCTGCCTTGTCCTGGATGGGCCTGATATAAATGAAGAGAGAAGCAGAGGACCAGAGATGAGCAGGCCGTGTGAGAGAGGGCACATAGATGGGCACAATGAGGCCATGAGATAGGGAATGCTGGCAGCTTCTAGAATCATCCAGATTCCAGATTCTAGAAGATTCTAGAAGGAACGTATTCTCCCCTGGAGGTCTCCAAAAAGAACTCTCCCTGCTGACACTTTAATCATAAACCTGTAAACCTCATTTCAGACTTCTGATATTCAGACTGTAAATGAATTCATTTGTATTGCTTTATGCCACTCGGTGTGTGGTAATTTTTATAGTGGAAAGAGAAAACTCGTATACACGCTAAGCCATATTAATATGATGGACAAGATGAAACTCCAGAATATTAAAACTGGTAAGAATAATACACATTCCCAACTCTCTCTTCCAGAGTCGTAGGAACCACGAGGCGTTGCTTGGAGACTCTGGTGCGCGCACGGCTCTGACACATATTGAAGACTATATTGGAAAGAAAGAGAATACTCCCTCTAAAAAAACCAAACAACAACAACAAACAAACAAACAGAAACAAACAACTAAAATTACCCCTTGAGGATTTTAGGGATTCCTCATTACAGAATATTACCTTTATGTATCGTTTACTCTTCTCCCTTCTGTATTTTAAGGAGATTGGAAGTATGTATTTCATGAAACTTGGTAAACCAAAAAACTTGCTTAACCTCCCTGTACATCTGTGGGCTTGAGCAGGTACCTTAAAAGTGTACAAAGTCCTCGAAAGTGTTTACAGTTGGAAAAGCCATATGGCACGTCTAGTAAGCATCTGATTGTAGCTAGGTCTCATCACGTTCTTCCCTTTGTGCCGTGAAAGATGTAACCTTCTTATGAAAAGCCATACCGCAGTGTGGCCCCGTGCGGCTCCATCCCTGGTAGAAAATGCTTATGCACACATGAAAGCATGGTGTTGTTACTCAGATCACTGCTCTCAAGCCTTGTAACCTGAAACAAAATAATGGGGCTCCTTTTGGCTTGAGGAATATTACTTTTTGTCCTGTAACAACTACAACATCAAATTCAAGGAAGTCTTTTTTTTTAAACACAGAATGTTCACTTTTTGCTTTGAGTTCCTGCTGTGAGTGGAATTAACTTTCGAAATAAAGAAAATGGACTCTGTAGCTGTGGGAGAGAGTTTGGGGCCTTCCTGAATCAGACTCAATTGGTGGAGGGAGGAAATATCATGAATACCCTTCCACTACTTTTCCGGCTCTGTGGGAGGCCTTTGTGGAAGGAATCTAACATCATTCTGCCTTCCTGTCTTCCGACTGAATGGATGGGTAGCAGCCCCTAGGAAAACCCAGTGTTAGGAAATCACCAGTGGCAGTCAATCACTATTTTGTTCAAGAGGGGAAGAGTCTTCCGCTGAAAAGCAACAACAGGATTACACACCTAATATCATCCCTACTCTTGAATTCAAAGAGTGGATGATGGAATCCTGTGCAATGCATTTCCCAATAACCCTCATTCGCTGAGATTCTTGAGAATCTGTGGCATGCCTTTCTTGAGAAAATAGTATCTTCATGCAGTTAGGAACTTGGAGTACCTTATACTCACTGAGTACACTGTGTGATACAACTTACCTTTTGCTGCCAGTTTGAGTGCAATTTATTTGCAATATCTCCAGGTGTAGTGAATCATGTTCCTGTACTACTTTTATACAGCAAACACCATATTCGGTTCATTCTAAAGATTCCTGAAATGAGAAAAGAGACGGAGGCACATTTCATTTTTGTAGTGAGTTTATCCTTTGGTGCATTCCTTCATCATGTTTCTGTTGAGGATCTGCTAGAGATCAGGCATTATTGTAGGAACCAGCAAGAGAGTCAGTCTCTGGGCTCATAGAACTTTCATTTTTGTGGGAGGAAATGGGCAATAAACTAAGAAACCGATGTGACAATTGTCAAAGAGCTGTAAGCCTAGAAAGGATAAGGAAAATAAGGTCTCTCTCTGTAGAGACTTTCTTGGCCCATCAGGCAGAGCGCTGAGGGGGAGCTCTCCAGTGAGCACCAGTCCTGGACTCTTTCGTGTTTGGATATCATGGTGAACAAGAGCTACTGTGGAAGGAAGGAAGGAAGGAAGGAAGGAAGGAAGGAAGGAAGGAAGGAAGGAAGGAAGGAAGGAAGGAAGGAACTTTCAGGAGGGGTTGGATCAAGTAAAGACCTAGAAACTGTAGGGTTTCTTCTTCTGGGCAGATATTATAGGTATAAAGTCTGCTCTCTGCTACACATTTTTAACCATCGTTTGGGCTGATTTGAATATCATGATATCATGAGGTTATGGTAATTTATTTTCTTTCTTCCTGAAGAGGTTCTTGAACTTACAGCCTCCACTGATGTTGTTGATACTAACATCGCTTTGAAGTTCACTCCATCATATCATAACACCACCTTAAAAAGGATTTGTTTATTTTCTCTGAGGGCTCAGAGAATAACTTAGTGCTCTCCAAGCTACAGAAGGATGCTTTCAAGTTCATGTGCCCAATTTTTCAAAACGTTCCTTTTTGGCCATAGCATGAATATTGTGGAGAAAAAGAAGTGAAGTATGCTTTTCATATTCATGTCCTTTTTCATCCCAGAGTTTCCTTCCCCACCCCCAACCTGTTGCCTCCAGCATATCTTGATGGTAAATTCACAGCCTTTAACATGTTTCCCCCGGGGCATTAGTGCATTTACTCCATTCCGGGCTGAGCACAATAAATCACAATTTTCAACATCAAGCTCTACTAAATCTTGTTTGTGCTCGTTAATGAAATCACCTATTTTATCTCATCACTGCAGGTAAAAACTATTTTCCATATGCTATGCACCCTTATCATGACTTCTAAAATGTCGTTATGGTTACATACTATCTAGTTTACATTTACAGAGGAGAATGTCAGCTTACTAGGAAATAATTCTAAAAAATGTGTAGAGTTATTCGCCAGCGAGTCTCAGCTGTCACTGAATGAATAATTCCATGATTAAGAGCCGGGGATGGTGCAATAGTCAGAGAATCTGCTGTTTTCATAGAACTCGGTAAATTAATTCGTTCGTCTTGCAATTATGTGACTCTGTTAGAAAGAACAAAGTATTTCTAGGATAGTTTGGGATAAATAAGAACATACTGATTTCCTTTTTTTTCAGTTTTTAAAAAATTCTGGGCAGAATTAAATATCTTAAAAACAAAGAAGCTACTAATATTGCATAGTAAACACTAATCGGTGAAGATGAAATCTCAAGAAAGACACTGAGGACAGAGTGATCAAATAATAGATCAATTAAGTCTAGTGAAATGAAAATATATCTGTAATGAGTTGATACTGTGTGCCAAATAGTGCATCAGCCAATTGAACTTTTCAATTTACAATTAATTGTGATAGTCTATGGTCATAACTAGAGATAGGAGAACATAGGAGAAAAGTATTTGGAAAATGGAAAAACAAACAAGATATATACATATGTATTATGTATATATACACACACACACACATATACATATCCATGGAGTATATGCTATATATCATTTGTTGAATGAGTATTCATTTTTAACTTACTGTTTGCATACAGCTTCCTGTATTTATATGGAAGGTTATTTATTCAAGGAACATGATTTTTGATATAAATTCCAATATTTCCATCACATTATCTGAAAAATCACATTGTAATCCTCCTGTTAAAAACAACCTTTCATAGACTCTGAGTCTGTTCAGTGATGATGGCTTTAGGAGTCATTGTTTATGGAAAGATGAAAACAATTTCAAAATATGGGAAAACAATGTTAAAGAAGGTAAATGCCTTATTTCATACTGGGAGTGTTTGTTTTTTTAAATATCTAACCAGAAATGTGACAAGGTAATTAAAAAGTAATAAAGTTGTGGCAGCACAGAAACATGAGAGAAATGAAAGGATTAGAAGAGAATGCCAAAAAGTTTGCTGTAGGGGCACCGGGGTGGCTCAGTTGGTTGAGTCACCTGCTTCAGCTCAGGTCATGATCTCACAGTGAACAGATCTGAGCCTCACTTTGGGCTCTGTGCTGACAGCTCCGGAGCCTGGAGCCTGCTTCAGATTTTGTCTCCTTCTCTCTCTGCCCTTTCCTCACTCATGCTGTCTCTTTCTCTCTCTCACTTTCTCTCAAAAATAAATAAAACTCTTTAAAAAAAATCCTTGCTAAGGAAAAAAAAAAAAGGAAGGAAGGAAGGAAAGGAGGAAGGAAAGAAGGAAAAGATCCCAACCAGCAGAAACCCTCAGCATGTTTGACAGAATGTAGGGCAGGCTGACTTCCTAAGGCACAGAAACTATGCAAATCTCCATTTGCGATTTTTGTCTCCTTCTGTCTCTATACAGTGTCCAAGTGGGTATCAGAACAAACCTCAGTCAAGTATTCCCATTTTATCTAATTACCTACAAACTCAAGAGCATTCACAGTTTCCAAGAATGTGTGAATGGCATAAACCTCATGTTCCATTTCAAACTAGACCCTGAGATTTGGAGTTTATATCATAAGCTGGAAAGTAAATCATCAATCTGCGTTAGAATAGACTCGGTGCACTGGGAAGAGTGAGTGGATGGAACGGGGGCTGCTGTCCAAATGCATGAAGAGCTGAGATGTGGAAAGAGGACTAGAAGGAGTCTCTGCAGCTGTAAATTCCAAAATCTGACCGAAGGCAGAAGCTCCAGGAAGACAGAGTTTGATTCCATGTGAGGAAGTTCTGTGCAGCCCTGAGAGGACTCCAGGCATGGATTTGCTGGGAATGGAGACACCAGCTGTAGGAGAAGAATTCAACCAGGATCACAATGACCCCTTCTCCAGATATCACAAAACAGACCACTGCAATTGAGTGTGAGGTTAGGAGGTTAATTCTGGTAGGGCATCTCATCACACCCGAGATTCTATGACAAAAGGAAGGTTAATGTCACTATCATTGCTTTTTTCAAACTCTGAAATACTTTGAATTGCAAGAAAATATTGGATTAAACTTTTGATATAGAATCTTTACTGTAATAAATATTAGTATCAAAATACATAACGAATACTACCAATTAAAATGTTATCATGGCCAACTAACTTCAACAAAGCAGCAAATAATATCCAATGGAAAAAGACACTCTTGGGCACCTGGGTGGCTCAGTCAGTTGAGTGTCTGACTTCGGCTCAGGTCATGATCTTATGGTTCATGGGTTCAAGCCCTGCGTCGGGCTCTGTGCTGACACCTAGCTCAGAGACTGGAGCCTGTTTCAGATTCTGTGTCTCCCTCTCTCTCTCTGACCCTCCCCTGCTCAAGCTGTCTCTCTCTGTCTCCCAAAAATAAATAAAAAACAGAAAAAAAATTTTTAAATGATAGTCTCTTCAGCAAATCGTGTTGGGAAAACAAGATGGCAACATGCAGAGAAGTGAATCTGGACCATTTTTGTACCCCATATATAAAAATAAATTCAAAATGGATACAGGATATAACTGTGAGACAGGAAACCATTAAAATCCCGGAGGAGAGTACAGGCAGCAATCTCTTTGACTTTAGCCAGACCAACTTCTTACTACACACATTGCTGTAGGCAAGGAAAATTAAAGCAAACAAGAACTTTGGGACTTCATCAAGATAAAAAAGCTTCTGCTCTGCACGGGGAAGGAAATAATCAACAAAACTACAAGGTGGCCTACAGAATGGGAGAAGATATTTGCAAATGACATATCTGATAAAGGGTTAGTATCCAAAATGTATAAAGAGCTTATCAAACTCAACACTTAGAAAATAAACAACCCAGTTAGGAAATGAGCAGAAAAAATGAACAGATACTTTTTCAAAAATCTCCAGGTGGCTAACAGACACGTGACAAGATGCTCAGCATCACTTATCATCAGGGAAAGACAACAAAACCATGATAAGATATCACTTCACACCTGCCAAAATTGCTAAAATTAGCAACCCAGAACACAGCAGGTGCAGCATGCAGAGAAAGGAGAACACTCTTGCACCATTGGTGGGAAAGCAAACTGGTGTAGTTACTCTGGAGAACAGTATGCAGGTTCCTCAAGAAACTAAAAATAGAACTACCTTATTATCCAGCAATTTCACTAATAAGTATTTACCAAAGGAATACAAAATACAGAGTCAAAGGGGCACTACACCACAAAGTTTACAGCAGAATTATCAACAATAGCCAAACATGGAGAGAGCCCAAATATTTATTGCCTGAGAAACATAAAGCATAAAGAAAATGGAATGGAATGGAATATTACTCAGCCATCAAAAATAATGAAATCTTGGCATTTTCAATGACATGAATGGAACTGGAATGAATAATGCTAACTGAAATACGTCAATCAGAGAAAGACAAATACCAAATGATTTCACCCATATGTGGAATTTAAGAAACAAAACAAATGAATATATGGAAAGAAGGGAAAAAAGAGAAGAGAGGAAAACAAACCACAAGAGACTCTTAATGATAGAGAACTAACTGAGGGTTGCTGGTGGGGAGGTGGGTGGGAGGTGGGCTAGATGGGGGATGGGTATTAAAGAGGATTGTCCTGATGAACACTGGGTGTTGAATAAAAGTGTTGAATTGCTAAATTCTACTCCTGAAGTTAAAAAAGTATTATTCAATAACCAAGATATGGAAAGAAAAAGCCAATATAATGAAGTTCTATAGAAGTGACTTGAATGAACTAATTTGAGAAGAATAAAATATGCTTTCCTCATAAGGTATTAAAATGCCTGGTAGAATTCATTCAGTATGTTGTGAAAAGATCATGAAGCATTTCATCTTTTATAATTGTGCACACATGGCCTGATAGATAAAAATTCACTAGCTGGCCATTTCAACAAAGCTTGGTGTTTTGGTCTCCAGACACTTGGTGTCTTGGTGTTTTGGTCTCCAAAATGTTTCCAGTGACAGTTTCCCTCCTCATTTTTTTTGTATTTTTTAAATGTTTATTTCTTTTTATTTAATTTAAAAATGTTAATGTTTTTTATTTATTTCTGAGAGACAGAGAGAGACAGAGAGAGACAGCGCAAGCAGGGGAGGGTCAGAGAGAGAGGGAGACACAGAATCTGAAGCAGGCTCCAGGCTCTGAGCTGTCAGCACAGAGCCCGACGCGGGCTCAAACTCACAAACCATGAGATCATGACCCGAGCCGAAGTTGGACGCTCAACTGACTGAGTCACCCAGGTGCCCCAATGTTTATTTAATTTTGAGGGAGAGAGAGACAGAGTGCAACTGAGGAGGAACACAGAGAGAGAAGGAATCACAGAATCCGAAGCAGGCTCCAGGCTCCAAGCTGTCAGCACAGAGTTCGATGTGGGGCTCGAACTTTCCCAACTGAGATCATGATCTGAGTCAAAAAGTCAGACGCTTAACCAACTGAACCATCCAGATACCCCTCTTCTTGTTAAATATCATTATTGCTCCCAGTGTATGAAACTCCCATTTAGGGGCACCTGGGTGGCTTAGTCAGTTAGGCATCCAACTTCTGCTCAGGTCCTGGTGTAACAGTTGTTGGGTTCTGTGCTGACAGCTCAGAGCCTGGAGATTGCATGGAATTCTGTGTCTCCCTCTCTCTCTGCTCTCCTCCACTTGTGCTCTGTATCTGTTTCTCAACAATAAAATAAACACTAAAAAACAATATTCAGTGAAGGAAATACTTGTTAGGTAAATTCCATGAACTTAAAATTCATGCAATTATATTCTTTTCAATCTACCCTTAAGCCATCATTGTTTAATCAGGACACGTTATCAGGCACTGAGAACAGTTGAAGCCTACACCGCCAGGGACACCTACCTCAAACACATTAGACACGATGGAACGAAGTATTACATTATATACTTTCCGGCTTTTTAAAATTTCATCTTTACAAATTTTTATGAAAGAATTCTATTTCTATCAAGTAAAATAGCGCATGGGTGGCTCAGTCAGTTGAGCATCTGGCTTTAGCTCAGGTCATGATCTCACGGATCATGGGTTCAAGCCCCAAATTGGATTCCATGCTGACATCCTAGAAGATGCTAGTGATTCTCATTCTCCCTCTTCTCTGCCCCTCTTCTGCTCACACATGCGTGCACTCTCTCTCCCTCTCTCTCAAAAAACAAATAAATATTAATAAAGTAAAGTAGCTCTTTTTCACTGTAATATTTGAATTTCTTAAGACATGTCTGACACTTTCTAAAGAGTTCTTTTGATTTTTACTATTGGACATATTGATGCTATTTGCATTTCTTATAGGAAGATGCTTTGGTTGGGATAAATTAAACTAATAAATTTCTTTTTTTTTTAATGTTCATTTATTTTTGAGAGAGAGAGAGAGAGAGCGAGCAAGCACAAGTGGGGGAGGGACAGAGAAAGAGAGGGAGATACAGATTCCGAAGTGGGTTCCCAGCACTGAGCTGTCAGCACAGAGCCTGATATAGGGCTTGAACCCATGAGCTGTGAGATCGTGTCCTGAGCTGAATTAGGATGCTTAACTGACTGAGCCACCCAAGTGTCCCAAACCTAATTATTTTCTAACAAATCATCTAGTCACTTAAAATGTTTAGTTCCATGTAGAATGTAGATATAGAATATGATTAAAGACACATGACCAAATATTTCACCTCTTTTCATTTCTATAAACATTGTGAGGGCAACGTACCTGCTTATTTATTTTGGGGGAACAGCCAAAATTTATCGTAAAAACATTTTTTAAATCAACACGTTGTACTAGGTTAAAGATGCATATGCCTAACACACAATTTGAGGGTCTTGCAATCTTGAAAGAAAAATTTCACAGGTGAAAGTATATGGTTTTTCTCTCTAAAATAGGACAATTAAGAGTGAATATGGTCTTGTTGAGGATGTTTGGGCAAGGAACGTTCTCAGATCTGAGTGACATTTTAATTTTGGGGCATACGCTTATGAAAAAAGCTTCTCGGTTAGCACTACTTCTTACAAAGCTTCCTTTTATGTAGATGCCAAATCAATTTTATAGCAGGCTTTTCATCTCTCACTCTGCCAAGGGAAAGTATGTAGTTTAAAACTAAACTATCTGTTAAGGAAATGAAAAACTCACCCAGAGGGCTTCATGGTCTTTGAAAATTAGTGCCTAAAAATTTTCAGATGTCCCATCTGATTAAAAAAAATCATTTACAATAAATATAAACAGAAGGACAACATTCCTCTGGTAAACATGGCCTCAGGGTTCATTTAGATCTTCAGTTTGCAATCAGGTATGGTATTTTTAAGAATCCGATTCATAATGTCCAGTTTGCCTTGCAGAAATTCAGTTTTCTCTTTTCTTCCCCCAAGGGAATGAAAGGAAACTTATTTCATACTTAAAAGACTACATAATTAAGTCCTCTGTTTTCTCTCCCAGTAAATAAGTATCTATCCACTGTTATAGAAAACACAACTGTTTGTGAGAATGTTGCGCTCTGTTGGGTGTGGTCTGGCAGCACAGTCATCTAGAAGTCAGGTTTCTAGCAGCTTGTTACATGTCACAAGGAGCCTGACAATACTCCACAGGCTGTGTGGAACTGGTAGTCACCAGTGTAGTACGTCCAAGAGACTCAGCACTGAAGATTGAATCATGTAGCTCAGCAAGATGTATAGATGCAGATAGAACATTCTGAGTTTTCAGCTTGTTCAGTTGACCTGAGTAACAGAAAGATACACAGGATAGAGGAGTCCGATGTACTAGCAAACAGTTTACGATGTTTTCCACTGGTTTTAAGATCTGTGCATTTTAACCATTGAATTCACTTGCTAGAACTGTCATAACAATGTACCACACACTGGGCAGCTTAGGAACAGGACTTTACCTCCTCGTGGTTCTAGAGGGAGAAGTCTGAGGTCAAGGTATGGACCCAGAGTGCGGATCTGCTCAGACCTTTGTACTTGACTTGTAGACAGCCATCTTCTCTCTGTGACTTCACAGCGTCATCTTTCTGTTCATGCCTGATGCCTACATTTCCTCTTCTTGTAGTACAGCACTCCCATTAAATTAGGGCCTACTTTAATGAACTCATTAAACCTAATTACCTCTTCAAAGACTCCATATTCAAGTACACTCACATTCTAAGGTACAAGGGGTTAGGATTTCAAGATAAGAATTTGGGGTACAATGAAGCCCATGGTAACTACACATGGTGGCAGAGGCCATGTTTGTATCAAGGATTTAAGGTCTTTCTAACATCTGTTGGGTATTTTCATGTTTGCAGTAGTTAGGATGACTCACAAAGGAAAACTACACAGAGAGAAATAATAGAGTAGGTCTCATTTATAGTCACCCATCTCAAATAGTATTTGTAATGAAATATATCTAATCTGCCTTCCATTCCAGATTGAGATTATTCATTAGTATCTCATAAGTTTGCACACACTTTTTCCACTATCCAACCCCACTCTCTCATATCCTCAGTCTCTATCCAGTCTTTACCACCATATATCCATGAAGCTAAAACTTTACTTTCACAAAAACAACACACATCAACAAAACCGTGTTTTTTAAAATATATTTTATTTATTTTTGGTGAATTATCTTCAAATCCAAAACCAATTTTTGCTGCACATGTACCAATGCTGTATCACAGTATACGTATGACTTTAGTGTGGAAAGTTACTATATTTCTACTTAAGTCTATTGTGCTTTATGAGGGCTATTAATTTAGTTTACCTATGACATCTCCCAAAGATATTAAAAGATGCTAGAGGGCAATGCATGTTTCTTTATTTTATGTTGGTAACCACGGCAGCATCTGGGACCGTGCACCACAAATAAGGGCTCTCAGTGAATGTTTCTTCCCCAACTTCATGTTGCGACAACATAATCATTCTACCACGCTCTATAGTTTATGGGGGCTGGATTCCTTCCTCACCATAATATGTGTGCAGCTTTGCTTCACCATATCTAAATTGATCCAGGAAACATATTTTTCTTCATATATGCCTCAAGCTAGCTGCTCTTATGGGAAGTCAAATTATTGGTCAGCAATGTTATTGGCCTCTGCATGTCTGACATATGCACTCTCCCATGTATTGAGAAAAGAGAGCAAGTTTTCTCTCGTTCAGCAGAGTACAAGTCAAGTCACTGCATGTATTTGCTTGGGTTATCTTCTAAGCAGCCATGCAAAATATGCCATAGATCTTAATGCACTGGATGTATAATCTCTTGGTGTTGACATTTCTCTTCAGTAAAAATAAACAAAAGGAATGTATTGCTACGAGCAACAGTCATTATTTTTAAGTGCCAAATTCTCACTGGCAGGTAAGCCACAGCCTCGAAGTGAGCTGGGAACTAGCACTTCTAGAATCCCAGAGTAAGAACTAACATATTTTAGAACTGATGGCCTTGAACAGACTTAATCCATCCTCAAAATCTCAAAAACACCACAAATAGGTTGCAGTGTAACCTCTCTTCATGTACCTTGTCCATTTCAAATCAAAAGACTATTGAATATTTCTGAGCCCCCAAAGGGCTTCAAAGTGTCATATGGAAATACAAATTTGGGAACAAATATAAATATGACAAAGGTCACTTTTATTTCTGAAATTCCTATGGTTTGTCTTATTTTAAAAGTTGGATCACAAATGGTTTGACTTTTATTACAGATATTTTCAAATATATAGAAAGTAGAGATGATGGTTTAATGGAGTTCCATCATCCATCTTGAAAAATTAGAAACATCTGCCACATGCAATTTTAAACATAACAGATTTTTCATGTGGATTTGGGATTTATTGATTGGTTATTTGGTGGATTTAATTAGTTGATTACATCAACTACATTGAGTAATTATTGTTACTTTAAAGTGTTATTCATGTTTACTGATACTGAAAAAAATCTAAGTAGATCTTTCATCAGCCACCCTGTTTTTATTCACTCTCATATTTGTGTGCTATGCCACTACTTACAAAACCTTAACTAGAACATGCACTGATTTCACTGAGAGTTGATGGAATGTTCAAACCATACATTCTGTAAGTTAGGAGGAATTGTGTTGGAAAAAGCAATGTGAGGCTTGATTAACGTCTTACTATTATTCTTTGGGGAACACAATGAGAAAGGAATAGCATTTTCTTTTTAGCAATGAGAAAATTATACAAATCAGCCTACAGTCCACTCCTTATGCTTGGAAAGAAGTCATATAACATATGATTCTTTTATGATATAGAATTTCTCTATTAATTTGCTCATGTGTTTAATCAAAAAGTATTGAATATGTTATCGGGATGCTGAGATTTGGAGTGATAGCAAGTGATACAAACAAGTGCTGACTCTGATAAAACTTCCAGAATATTCAGACACTAAACATTTACAGTACAGTGTGGAGAATGAGATAGCAGGGGAGATACAGGGTGCTGTGAGAAATGGTAAGGAGAGGACCCAGGCTCATCTGAAGTCAAGGAAGTCTTCCTAGAGCAAGCAAATGATCCCGAGGCAGAGGCTCTATAGATGGGCAACACTGAGCCAGAAGCAGTAGGGAAGTGGGGTCAGGGGGAGTGAGGAGAGAGGCAGCAGAAATGGGGCTGGGAAAGGAAATTGGGGGTGGGTCACACTTCAAGCTAAAAAATTGGGATTTATCCTGGGCCAATGCAGAGCAACCCCAGCATTTTAAAGTGGATAGAAGGACACAATTTGATCAAAATTTAGTCTTGTTTCTATGAGGGGAATGAACAAAAGGCAATAAGTCCATAGGAAGCAAGATGATAAAGAAGGACGTTGCAACTACATGAGTAAATCATGCTGGCCAATTGCATCAGGGTGAAGTCAACTGCACAGAGAGGAGAGAGGTATTGAGGGCACACATTTCTTTTATTATTTTAATACAGATGGAATAAAACAGTAAAAGTAATTAATTTGCTCAAAATCCAGTTACAGATTTCAGTCTTTTCTGATTCACAGTTTGATTCTTTTGATGCCATTATAGTGCTTCTTTTTTGGAAAAGCTTAGTGGTCTATAAAAATGAAGAAAGGAAGGAAGGAAGGGAGAGGGGACGGAAGGAAAGGAAGAAGGAAGGAAGGAAGGAAGGAAGGAAGGAAGGAAGGAACAAAGGAGAGTGGGAGGGAGGGGAGGGAGCAAAAGAGAAAGGAAGGGAAGGAGGAAGAAAAAGAAAAAAAATATTCTTTTTGCTTGTGAATACCTGTTAAGTGGCACCACAACTATGTCTTACTGTCTCAGTGAATCTGTGCTAAGTTTACCTTGTACATGTGCTTTCCACTAGACTTCGATCTAATTCTCTCTACCACCATCTTGCTTAGAGCTTCTCCGCTGCTAAGTGGACATTAAGAAAGTACAATGCATACAGGAGAGAAACGGGGGTCACCAAACACATGACTGTCTTCAAGGTCCTACCTAAATAAAGCCTGCCGGATTCAAGTGTCTTAGATGTATAAGCCTTCTTGGCATGTATGTATATGATCAGTCATTCTCTAATTTCTAATTTGCTTTAAATATTTTCTGCCTGACTTAGAGAGACACTGGTCATCTTTAAAAACTTAATTTTGTTGTTCTCAGCAAGTTCTTGATGGTCAGAGATATCAAAACAAATGGCAACACCGAGAAATAATTTATATTTTCTGCCCTAACCTTTTCCACAATGTTAGCACAGTCATTTTGGTTGGTTTGGGAATGCTGAAGCTAAATGACAAGAAAATACATGGCAGGTGCAGCCAATTTTCCAAACCAGTCAATTTAGGTTAAAGATAAGCCAAGCTGGAGAAACTGCCATGATCAACAATAGTCACAACCAAACAATTGTGTTATTGACTTTTAAATTTTTGTATTGGATCTAGAGTTAGGTGAGAAAATGAGAGCCTACGGTCTAATTTAGTTTTACTTTAAGAGTTTATTTAAAGGAATAATTCAAGTTTTTTTCAAATCACTTTTATTTTTGATTCCCCCTGGAGAGAGCTTTATGTACACAGAAGCCCAGGCATGGGGTTTATTTGAATTTGAATTAAAATGTGGGATGGCTCCAAAGTCTATCATATTTACATTCCTGGCAAAACTTAAATATTGCTGGAAGACATATATTCCTTTGTGAACCATGGAGGGATTTGAGGGACTTTGGTGTTTTAGGGCTCTTTTTGAGGTTATGAAAGCCTTCGAAAGGAAATATATTGTGGCTTTACAAATTTGAAGGTGAGAATTCTTTCAGTATGCCAAGTTCACCACAATTTTCTGTTGGTATTAATTCTCAGTCCCTGAAATGGAAGGAGGGAAACAGGAAACAGTGTCTACCTGAAATTATTTACTCCAGGTCAGTGCAATGAGGAGTGACCATGTTAACAGGGGCGCCTGGGTGGCTCAGACGGTGAAGCCTCTGACTTTGGCTCAGGTCATGATCTCACGGTGTGGGTTTGTGGCCCACATCGGGCTCGGTGCTGACAGCTCAGAGCCTGGAGCCTGCTTCAGATTCTGTGTCTCCCTCCCTCTCTGCCCCTCCTCCTCTTATGCTCTGTCTCTCTCTGTCTCAAAAATAAATAAAACATTTTTAAAAATTTTTTTAAAAGGGAGAAAACGGGTTTCTCATAGCAACACATGTAGATTTAATCACAAGACACCCCTTAACATCAATGGTTGTCATACAGGGAACTTCTCACTGGCTTTATTGGACATGTATCCTTAAGGGTAAAAAAAAAAAAAAAAAAAAAAAAGATGTTTGTTGGACCATCACATTTTAAGCAAATGTCTTCAGAAGGATATTTTAAAAAAGAAATGGAAGATTGATCATCTTTAAGTGAATTTTTATATTCTTACAGCCCTACCCCTTTCTTCTTCAATTCCTATAGGAATGTGAATAGCTAATCTAAGTCTCTCCCAAACCCTTAGGTTTTGTTTCTGTGCTCCCACAACACCCTGCATCAATACTTTTCCATTCTTATGTACTTGTTTATTCTCCTTGTGGGACACTGAGGTTCTTAAGATTGGGGGCTGTGCCTCATTCCTAACCCTAGCATGCTAGTGCCCTAAGGGAGGCAGAAAACCAGCTCTTATTCATTTAACAGTGAGATCAGCTCTGCTTGGACTTTGAAGCAACTACCCTAATTACCACCCCCCTAAATGTTAAACTCATAACTTGACAGCATATCATGGCATAGTAATAAAGTTTGGGACTTCAAGTTTTTCCCAGAATATTTTAATACTATTTATGAAGTACAGAATACACCTATTTTTCATCCTGGAGTAGCACCTGTAGGACCAGCTTAAAAAAATTTCAGTTTATTTATTTTTGAGCAAGAGAGAGAGGCTGACAGAGTGAGCAAGGGGAGGGACAGAGAGAGAGGGAGAGAGACAGAGGATTCCAAGCAGGCCCCATACTGTCAGTGCAGAGCCCAACGCTGGGCTTGAATTCAGAAACTGTGAGATCATGACCAGACCCAAAGTCAACAGTTGGATGCTTAACCCATTGAGCCACCCAAGTGCTCCAAAGCCAGCTTAGAATTAAATCTAGGAGAGACATTTGCCATTACACCTTCCCTTGTGTTCATGCTTCCTTGGTGAGATGTTTGTAAATAGGTATAAACAGGTTAAGAGACTACTTCTCTCTGTGCATTTTAACCAGGTTATTCTGAACATAAACCCCCAAATCATAAAAATTGCCCAACAGGATAACAGTGTTATGTTCCCTTTACCCAGATCTTTCTAGGTGCACAGAAAATCATGAAGCCATTCCATTCAGGGCATTGCCTTCCTTCAATCCCAGGCTATCAGACTGGTTGTGTCAGCACATTGTCCCCCACCGTCCTGTGTGTGACCTAGAATCATATCTATTCAGATTCCCCCCATACTCGTGTGCACTAGTATCCTGTGGCTGGAGTGACAAGCCACAAACTTGTGGTTCAAATAACGCAAATTTATTCTATCACTGGTCTGGAAGACACGAGTCCAACATTGGTCTTTCTGGGCTACAGTCAAGGTCTTGGCAAGGCTGGTTGCTTCTGGAGTCTCTAGAAAGGAGTCTTTTTCCTTGAGTCTTCTGGCTTCCGGAGGCATTCCTGGCCTCGTGACCCCTTCTCCCAACCCTCCAGTCTCATGATTCTGCCATCACATCTCTTGCCTCTTCCTTTGACATTCTTACCTCTCTCTCTCCTAAGGGCCCTTATCATTGCTATTACCACCACCCCCCTGCCCCATCTGAGAACACAGGATAATCTCACCACCTCAAGATCCTTTTGCTTTACAAGGCAATACTCAGGCTCCGGGGACCAGGAAGGAATATCTTTGAAGAGGCATTACTATTCAGCTGATGGCACCCTTGCTTTAAAAACAAAACAAGACCAGATACAAGGCTGTCTGCCCCACATCAGCAAACAGCATCTGGTCTCTCGGGCTTTCCTGTGATAGCAAGCACTACCTTGGGAGCACAGACCTGCTCCTGTGTGTCTCCTCAATCATGTATCCACACCGTACGAGCGGAATCAACATTAAGAGAGCTCAACAGATTACTTTACTGTGAAGTCAGAACTATAGCATAGACCCTGCAGCCACATGGCCAAATGACCAGCGTGTGGCAAAGGCGCCGACTCCTGTCCCAGGATAATCCACGGGCTGCCTGGGTCGTGTTCCGCTCACTTGAGCTCTAGCTCCTTCTACCCAGATGCAAAGCAAGAGCTCCCTTCCTGTGGCCCCAGTGCTATTTTTAAGAAGAAAGACTCTCTTTCTGTGACTTCCAAACACTTCCATGGTCTCTCCAATTCTGAAAAGTCCCATGAATTCATGAATGATAATTATATTCTTCTAAGTGCAGAGAATAATTCAATTGACAGGAGTTTTCCTACAACTATTTTTGTGCCTTGTCTCTCTCCTTCCAGCCTCACTGTCTTGGCTAAGTTTCCTTCCTGAAAAGGTTCTTTCTCATTTTCAGTTCTCTAGCAATTATAACACTCCTCCCCGCTGGAAATCTGAAGACAAAAGGCTTTCTCCTTTATGGTATTTTTCTTTTGCAGATGATAGCTGGTCGAGGCAAACATTCTTGTCTTATTAAATATACAGGGAAAGTGTTTGTCTACAACAGACATATCCACTCAACCATCAACTCATTCAATAATAACAGGTATCACATACTGAGGGTTTTCTCTGTGACAGGCACTGAGCTAAGCACTGTGTTCTCATGATCTGATTTAACAAACATCTCTGAAGACATAATTTTGTGAACAGTATGATGATGGGTCTTGCAGTGAATATAGGGAACAGTGACTTGCAGTCTAGTATGAGAATTGCTACCCCACAAATTTAAATAACACGTCAACAGAGGTTTACAGATACACAAAAGGAGGGACCAGATTACACCTTAGGAAACAGAGGTGATTTTTGTGAATAGGGTGGCAATTGAGAAGGAGGGAAGGGGCGTTGGAGAATCAGGGGAAGTCCAAGCATCATGCACATAAGAATGAAGTTGAGGATTGATCATAACGCAGACCTGATGTGTCTTAAATGTGCTGTTGGAAAGTTGAAAGCCAGCAAATATGGTGATAACTTGTACTTCGGCATAGATAGGATAAGAGACAACTTCTGCATGTCTCGACATGACTAATCTACATGAAGATACATTTCCACATCACAGGAAGTATACAAGAGGAGTGAGGTTGATGCTTTCCTTATGTAGATCATTCTCCAAGCATCTCATGAAACCCCACCGATCCCTCAAAAAATCAAAAATTTCCAGCTGAGGTTTTCCTGCTTAATCTAGTACTTGCAATTTGTAAGCACCTTTTTTATGACATTTTTGTTTGGTTTCAGAGCTCTCTCTCTTTCTTTCTCTCTCTCTGTCTGTTTATTTATTTTTGAGAGAGAGAGAGAGATAGAGCGTGAGTGGGGATGGGCACAGAGAGAAGGAGACACAGAATTGGAAGCAGGCTCCAGGCTCTGGGCTGTCAGCACAGAGTCCGACACAGGGCTGGAACCCATAAACAGTGAGATCGTGTCCTGGGCCAAAGTCAGATGCTTAACCAACTAGTCACCCAAGCTCCCCTTTTTAAAAAAATTTTATTTTTAAGCAATCTCCACACCCAACACAGGGCTCATTCACACTCACAACACCAAGATTGAGAGTCACCTGCTTTACTGATGGAGCCAGTGAGGCACCCCCATCCTGCACTTTTCAGGAGGGAATTGCTCCTGGCAATGAGGCATTCTTCTTAGGCTTGATGGTCAAGTCTACCACCAGCCATGCAGAATGGAAAAGTGCTTTGAAATTGCTACCCAGATGTTGTCTTCTGCATGTCAGTGTCTCCTGACCTGGTGGCTTCTCTCCTTCCGTGCTGGTTCCCCTTCACTCTTGCCTCAGCCCCACACATTCCACACCCGGTGCCCACAGTGGTCGTGGGAAAACATAAGGCCCATCATGCTCTTCCCTTCTTCCCTCTCCCTTAGCCATGATCTTCCATGTGCACGTGATCTGGCCCTGACCTCTGCTCCAGCCTTACTCCCATTCACACACCCTTTTTGACCTCAACCCAGTTCAATCATTTACTCCTTATGTAACTGAAGTGAATCCATTAACCTACCTGTGCCTCAGTTTTCTCTTCCACTGAACAGATTACTAAAAAATAATTAAACAATTAATTTTTAAAATTGCAAACAATGATAAAATGATTTTAAAGTATTAAAATAATACTACTTCATGAGATTTCTATGAGGAAGAAATGACGCATAGAACATGACCTAGCTCATTGTAAATGCGCCATAAATGTTAGCTATTAAAAAAAAATTTTTAAACGGTTTACTTATTTTTGAGAGAGAGAGAGAGAGAGAGAGACAGTGTGAGCTGGGGAGAATCAGGGAGAGAGGGAGACACAAAATCCGAAGACAGCCTCTAGGCTCTGAGCTAGCTGTCAGCACAGGGCCTGACGCGGGGCTCAAACCCAAGAACCACGAGATCATGACCTGAGCTGAAGCCGGCCGCTCAACTGACTGAGCCACGCAGGTGCCCCAAATGTTAGCTATTTTTAGGAATTTAACAGATCTAAGGAATACACACTTAAATTCTTACTGAATATTAGAAGTTTTATATACTGGACAATTAATTTTTTAAATACATGATATTTAAGTTGTTAAAAGGTTAACAAAACCTTTTATCACAGATTACACATAGTTTTCATTCTTTGAGTCAAGAAAATCTCGGCTTTATTGAAGTTTATACAAAGGGTACTGTAAAAGGTTGCTCTTTGAAGCTTATGAAATCATGCAGTTCTCCAGCTATAAAAAGATAAATATTTGACTTGCAGTCTACCTAATGACTTCTATCTGCTTATTTATTTGACTAAAAGCATCCATGGGGAACCAGGTATGTTGATACTGGGCTTTACATGGTGGTTGTATGGAAATGCCAATTAGAATGTAACAAAATCACCCATTGCTTCCAATTCAGCTGGACCAGCTGGAATTGAAGCTATAAGCTATAATTTGTGCAAATATATATCCAAAACTCTGTTGTTTCTCTTTCTACAGGAAAAAGAAACATGTAGAGGGAAAATGTTCTTCCTTATAAGAAGCCAAGTTATACCAATTTCATAAAAGAAACTAGGCTGATTTTACAATCGAAAAAGAGAATTAAATGCATACCACTGTTGCTAAAAATAAAACCCAAACATGACACGCTTAACTTTTTAAGTGATCACATGCTCTGATTCTCTATGCAACTCTGGTTATTGGGTGAGACGTGTGTTTTCAAGCTGAAATATCCTGTTGTTGTTATGTTTTACTCATAGTTGTGTTTATTTTTTAAAGATTATTTATTTATTTTGAGAGAATGAGCGGGAGAGGGGAAGAGAGAGCCACAGGGAATGTGAGAGAGAGATTTCTAGGCAGGCTCTGCACCATTAATGCAAGCCTGATATGGGGCTCGAACCCTCAAATGGTGAGATCACGACTTGAACAGAAACCAAGAGTAAAGGACTCTTAACCCACTGAGCCACCCGGGCACCTCCTGGTGTTTTTTAATAAGAAATCCTAGCCACTAGACCACAAAGGGCCATCATTATAATTAAAAAAAGAAGAAGAAAATCAATAAACAATTATTTACCCTGATTGCGTTTCCAAATTGAGGTTCCTTTATAATCTCTCAATTGTTATCATTTAATTCAAGATGTTCTTATGCCCCTTCTTTTCTTTTAATTTTTTTTTCTGTTTCTTATTTCTTTTTGAGAGACAGAGAGAGACAGCGTGAGCAGGGGAGGGTCAGAGAGAGAGAGAGACACAGAGTCTGAAGCAGGCTCCAGGCTCTGAGCTAGCTGTCAGCACAGAGCCCGACGCGGGGCTTGAATCCACCAACCCTGAGATCATGACCTGAGCCGAAGTCAATGCTTAACCGACTTAACCATCCAGGAGCCCTTACCCCTTCTTTAAAGCAGAAAATTCTGAATCATGTTTGAATAATTTCATCTGCTACATATTGCAGTATAATAACTGGGTTTTTTCAAATATACTGAGGGAAATGGAGATGAAAGGGTTCCTTTCCTGTATTTATGGCTGTTTTTACATCACCCTTCTTATAGATAGGGTAGCATTAGTTTTGTTTATTTATATCTGATACGGAAAGTGACTTTAGTCATGAAAAACCACTGTGTTTGTCTAGTACGTGTTCTTTTTCTATAACTCCCCAATGTGAGGAAGCAGAAAAAACTTTACAGATGCATTACAGTATTTAGAATTGTAATCTTAATTTAATATAATGAAAAACAAAAATATATTGTATTTCCTTTCTTAGCATCGTACTTCCAAGTGTTGCTGAAAAGTATTCAATATAGGGAGACAATTTCTTGAGCAGAAGTCTCAGATTATTCTCCTAATGAGGAACCTTTGACAATACATGCTTAAAACTCAATTTCTCTCAGGTACTGATTTTCAGAAAGCCACTCCAATAATGCGACTTTGTGGCAGAGAAAGACTGTACAATGGGACATGTGGTATTCAAATCAGCCTCTGAGTCCAGTTGTATAAATGCCCTTGCTTCAATGTGACTCATTGATCTCTAGATCTACTAATGCAATCTTTTTGGTGCTGGTCATTGTTATGCATTATTTTATGCCTGATGGTCTTAAAATCATTTTCTTGACTGACCCACACAATGGCTTATTGGAGAGCTTTCTTGAATATCATCATGATCCGTATACTTTGCAACTCAGCTGGATTTTCACTTCAGGAGGCCACTAGCTAACTCAGTACTCTTGCACAAGCAAAAGGCATTTGTTGGAGTGGATGGAGACTGAAGTCATAAGGCTGAGTGAACAGAGAGGTGGCCAGATTTTAGCCCTGCTAGCGTCATTGTCAGAAGCCCTGGAGCATCGCACAGACTTTGCTGCAGAGGCAATAGCCCAGCGTAATTTGTAGCTCATATGTGGGTGAACATAACCAGATCCCAGGTATTGGTAACTTGAATTCCTTATGAAACTGCTTTAACCAACTGAAATAATTACTCAAAAATCACCCATTCAGCGAATGAAATCCAAAGCACCCTGCTTAAAATGCAAAACCGTCCATAGTGTTGAATTTTCTCCAGAAAAGGAAATCTTTTGTACCTTTTTTCTTACACTATCCATAAGTATTTTTTAGTCATTATGAATTTAAGTGAAATTGGGAAGACCATAAATGAAGATCGTAAATCACATGGCTGTCCTGTACATGCACTTATCATTAACACCAATTTACACCTAAAACAAAAAAATATGACAGTAAGTTAGAGTACTGGGCCTAATGGTTAGTTGGATGGGCTTCAGATTTAGAATATCAGGGTTATAATGCTGGCTCGCCATTGTTCGAGCTAATGAACCTCTCTCAGCCTTAATTTCCCATCTGTGAAAAAAAGGATGTTAGGATTGCCTAATGATCAGGTTTTTAAGGCGAAATATGTGGGACATTTCATGCAGCACACATAGGATTGTGTTTGACACATAGTACTTACTCAATAACTTGAGATTATATTATTATTAATTTAAGATGCAAGCAATATTAGGTAATGTTGTTTAAATAGTGACAATTCATTTGCATCCTCAAATAGAATGGACAGCTTACATAATATTACAAACTGCTTTACACTTTTTCATATTACAATAGAAGAAGGGTATGAGAAATGGTGTTAGTTCTCGGCAGACGTGAAATAATGGTCTGGAGCCTTCTGCCCTCCTCCTTGGGCTCACTCCCTATGGGGGGTCAGGTGCTGTGAGAGGGCCCAATGTATTTAGGTGGCCTTCTTTTCTTTTCTAGATGGAACCTACTCATTATAAATCAATCTTCTCTTTACGTGAATTTATCTTTAAGAGAGCGAGAAAGGAGATTGAATCCTTTCCGAATCAGTACGAAGATTTGTTTACTTACGTTCCTTTCATTTCCTGATAGAAGACACTTATTGAATGAAAGCCTTCTCACTGTAGTAGGAATACTGGATTGAAATGTGTCACTTTCTTTAAGCAGTTAATCCAGACTAAGCTAACTCTTAACATAACTAAAGAAAAAAAATAGTGGGAGGTGGGGGGAGGGGAAAGCAAAGCAAAGGACGGGGAACAGGATCTCATTTTAACCCCAAAGTCTCTGTTTAAAAATATGTATATAACAGCAGAGGAGTCTGGGGTTGCAGGTCAGGGGCTTGGTAGGCACTAGGCTTACATAGGCCAGTATTCAAGATCATATCAATAAAGCACACTTTGTTTTCTCTCCTATTTGTTTAAGCCAGGTATATTTCTTAATGTTTTAGTTATTTTTGAGAGAGAGGGAAACAGGGCACAAGTAGGGGAGAGGCAGAGAGAGCAGGGAGACTGAGGGTACAAACCAGCTCTGCCCTGAAAGCAGCCAGATTCCGGGCTTGAACTCATGAACCGCTAGATCTTGACTTGAGCTGAAGTCGGTCACTCAACCAGCAGAGCCACCCAGGTGCCCATAACTTCAGGTATTAATCTCTTAATTTCCTGATTAAATTTTTACAGATATTTTTTCTCAGGAGGTACTTTTTGTGGCCACCGAGTCCTTCCTCTGTCACCCAAATTAGAAATAGAAAAGAGGATATGAGTGGAATTAGATCTGAGCCAGCCTGTTGTCACCTGAGAAGATTCTAGCTGGAGGATGGTTTCTTAAATAAATGTCACAATGAAATCGTCTTATTATAGTAGAAAAATAATATGAAAAATACTATAGTAAGTCAAGCCGATGGCCTTATGCTCAGTTTCTGATATCAAGTTACACTGTGTCACATGATTAGTTGTGGCTTCTTTAAGCTTATTAGACTTGAATAAAAAGGCAAAGACAGTAAAATTTAACAAGTTCATACCTAGCAGCATGATTTTACATGTAGCACAATACCATCTTCAAATAGCCATTTAAGACAACATGATAATTATTCCATGGTAATTGTTTTGAATTAATAGAGATGTTCTTAATTGTGTACATCTCTAAGTTTCAGAACATTTTTCTAACTGTCACCTGGTCCAATTTGATCTCATGGAAACTGGGTGAGATACTTAATACAAGTAATATTTCTGAGGTATATTAGAGTTTTCGACTTCAGACTCCACATTTTTATCTGGTTTTAAGTTCTATTTGTATCTCTTGATTCCTCAAACCAGCCTTTGCTTCTTCAGAGAGAGAGAGAGAGAGACAGAGCAAGTGGGAGAGGGGCAGAGAGAGAGGGAGATACAGAATCTGAAGCAGGCTCCAGGATCTGAGCTGTCAGCACAGAGCCTGGTATGGGGCCCAAACTTATGAGAGCCATGAGATCATGACCTGAGCCCAAGTCAGACACTCAACAGACTGAGCCACTCAGGAGCCCCTCTTTTTGTTTTCCTTTTAAGGTTTATTCATTTTAGAGAGAGACAGAGAGACAGAGACAGAGTGTGAGAGGGGGAGGGGCAGAGAGAGAGGGAGACACAGAATCTGAAGTAGGCTTCAGGCTCTGAGCTGTCAGCACAGAGCCCAATGCGGGGCTTGAACTCATGAACTATGAGACCACAACCTGGCCCAAAGTTGAACGACCAACCGACTGAACCACCCAGGCACCCCTCGGCTACATTTTTCCATGTGTCGCTATAAATTGATACATGTGGCTGTTACAGATCCTGGGACAGGGACCCAGAGCCAGGTAAGAATCAAAACACCTACTGGTCTTAACCTCACTGGGTAGCAGACCAGGTTCCAGAGCGCACTAGGGGGGGTGAACCTGGCTCTGTTATCCCATAGACATCACTAATTTCAAACTATTCTGATTCCACTCAAGATACATGGTCATACAACTCATATTTTCCCAAACTGAGACCAGAACCCAGGTCTCAAGATCTCTGCTTAAGTTCCCCTCTCCCTCCTTTCCTTGTTTCCTGACACTGAACCAGTTAATTGATGGCATATAAAAAGAGAGCTTGGAAAAATGTCTCCAGCAGTGTTTTAAGAGTCACTTCATTAAAAAAAAATAATTAATTAAATGAGATGGAGTCACTTTTTCCCTTCCCCTTCTCCCAGACTCCTGTGGCACCATCCCTGAAATCAGCTGGAGGCGACAGAGATGGGCTAGAGTTCTATTCTCTGTCCCTTTCTGGCTAGGAGATCAACACGAAATAAAAATGGTAAGCCTCATCCACAGCCATAACCAGACCTGGCTGCTCTCCCTCGCAGTCTCGATGACCAACCATGTTCATTAGAAAGTGTCATGGCTTGTGGTTATCAGAAATCTATTTGTTCTGAATGTTTGCTCTCAAATAAAATCAGTTTCTTAAGCACTCATGTATGTTTTGTTGAAAAATCTCGGTACACATACACCCGCATACAGACGCAGACAATGTCACTGACCACATTGAGGAAGTCTTCTCTTTGTAAACTAAAAAAGGACCCTCTCCATAACCATGCCCTGATCAGTCTTGAGGTTCAAAATTGCCAAAGTTCTAATAAGAAATGGGTTCCATTTCATAAATAAATGCACTTCCACTGCTTTCTCGTTCTTCTCTGAACCACTGATAATTATCTTATTTGTCTTCAGGTAGAACCTAAATTTTTGATGAAGTCCATCGGTCCATAGCATATTTGTTAAATACAAACTCTGTTCCCTGTTCGGATCAAGGAATAAAATTTGTTTGTTTGTGTTGGCAAGTGTTTGAGTAGACTGTACACAGTAACTCTCTGCATATTTGAGCCGCTTCTCCAAAGTTGTGGAACTCCGTATCAGAACTCTTAAATGGAGGATTTCTTGGTCTCTCTCTTTTCATTCCTTAATTATTTAGTATTTAAAAAAAATAACTCATTCAGTTGGTACAGAGTTCTGATTGTACCTTTCAAGAAGATGTTGGAACAGAGCAAAAGTGAATAATGTTTTTTCCCCATCTTTTAGATTTCCCCTGAATATTTGACAAAGCTTGTTTTGATGCATGGTTTTGTTTTGGTTTTGTGTTCTTTGATATACTAGTTTTAAAAGATGAAGAAGAAAAGAAACCAGTGAGCAGGAAATATATCAATAATCATTTGTTAATGAAATTTCAAGGTTAAAAAAACACAAGGTCTGTTTAATTTTTATGAGTCACTGATTAGCTTTCTGTGAGGTGTGCACCTTTTGGGGTGTGCGATCTAACTAAATTTACCAGAGGCAAGGGAGGCGTTTCCTATTCCTTGTTTTTCATTAAGTCCTAGTGCCTTTGCCTCCAGGTGTTAAAATTATAATCATAATCCACATAAAAATTGTCAATTTGAAACTGCATCCATTATAATCTCAAATAGATAGTCCTAATACAAGATGGGTAATATCGACTCTCTACCACCATTTAAAGGTAGAAAATGAGGTTTGCCATTAAGAGTGCATTCACTGAGGGGAAGTAGGACTCTGTTAGGACAGAAAGTAAATTAGAAGAGATGCTGTTGGACAGGGTTTGAGTAGCGGCCCCAAGCACGCTTGGCTTCTCATGAAAGCCCTGTAATCCCAGTGGGCAGAGCCCTGGGTTTCTTTCCTTCCTTTGTTTCCCAGGGCCCCAGCCAGTGCCAAGTAGCAGAGAGAGAAAAGGCCCCGAAGGAGAAAAGATAAAGATAATGTGATAGTTCAGGCAAGCACACAATGAGTCTCTGAATTCAGAAAGGAATTGAAATAAAAATGGAAAAAGTGAAAGTTAAGGGAATAAAAGTAACATGGCTGCACCTCTGGATGATGGGACCAGGGCTGAGGAGAAGGAACAGAAGGGGCTAAACCCTGACATCCTGTGGACGAGGCGGGGAAGGAGTGCCGTACCTGAAAAGGGAGAAGGAAAAGGAAAGCCGGTCTGTGGGGCAGGAGGACATGGAACGGTGGATTCGGATAGTGCCAAGCACGGAGGGCCTATCCACGGGGAAGTTTTGATGGAGGCAGTGCCGCCAGACCTCAGCAATAGCACAGAAAGGAGCAGTGGGCGCATTCCTCATGCCCACGGTGACAGCATCTGAGGTGTATATGCACAGACTAAGGGCAAGTTTATGTAAGGGTAGAGGAAAGGTAAATTGAGGACCTGTGGGGGTCATGTCACAGAGCGAACAGGGAGCAAAGGAGGAAGCTAGAGATAAATGGTCCACTGGCAACTGACTATACTGTGAGAGTCCAGGTTTGAAGAGAAAAGACTTGATTATAAAACGCGCAGAGGTGGGGCACCCGGGTGGCTCAGGCGGTTAAGTGTACGACTTCAGCTCAGGTCATGATCTCACAGCTCCCGAGTTCGAGCCCCACATGGGACTCTGGGCTGACAGCTCGGAGCCTGGAGCCTGCTTCAGATTCTGTGTCTCCCTCTCTCTCTGACCCTCCTCCGTTCGTGCTCTGTTTCTCTCTTTCAAAAATAAATAAACATAAAAATTTGTCTTTACAAAGGAAGAGGTGATTGTTTTGTTTTGTCTTTTCAGTTTGAGTGTGTTCTGTTATTATTGTAGAAATGTAATCAGTATCTGAAAAGCAATTGGAAATAAGAAGTTGGAACGTAGGTATATATATGATGAACATGAGATTTTAAAGATTGGCTCCTGTTTGGATCATGGTGACCAGAGCAAGACCAAGTCCAGTGGAGCGGGAAACTTATGCAATGTGGGACCAATGAATGATTCATCTTATTTTATTAACTGCTGCAGCTCTAGAATATACGTCCCAAACCTTCTGCTGATATTTTCTCCAGGGAATTTTGTATGAGTCTTAAATTTTTCTGTCACAATTCACCCAGAGCATGAATCTTAGATCTTCAATATGTTGCCCTTCCTACATTAATCCAATAAGATATGATACCAGGACAGGGGAGGTGAGGATATGTGGGTAGGTAAGTGCATAGAAGTGTGTATTCTCTGCACTGTTGTGAAAATCAGAAACTACTTTTAGGCTAAACAGTGATGTAAACATAGCTCGACATTATTTGCAATTACAAATAAGTTTATACTGGACATCTATATTGTATTTCACAGAAATTTTGAAGTAGTGAAAAAGATGAAATCACAGTCAATTTAAAGCAAGCCCTGTGTCCAATTACACAATCCTATCAAACTCTCAAGTGTGTACAAGTAGTTATGGACACCTCTCTGGGAACTTTGCTTTTCCATCTTTGAAATAAGGAGATTGGATCACATAATTCCTTAAGTATGTCTCCACCTTTATTGATGTGTCTGATTACATATAACAAAAATTTGCCAGGGGGGGAGAAGATCATCAATTTTCTCTCCGCCGTGAAATAGGAAAATGTTCTGCAAAGTCTTACTCCATCTCACTGACCTCTTTGAACAAAAAGTCCTGTGTGCTCTGTGGAAATCATCTCTTTCTGATAGCCTGCCCTGCTAGTTCCATCAGTTCAGGGCTTTAAGTTAGCCCGTTATGGGCTACGCATGCAGGAGGTAAAACAGTCAGATGTGAAGGCACCACATTGCTATGAGAGATGGAAGAGAGAGAAGGATCACTCTGTTCTCCATCAATTTGGAGTTTAGGTGGGTGGGGGACGTTTGGAGGGGAGGGGAGGAGAGGGATGACTTTTCTGATCAAGATAATGATGAACTGGCTTTCGCTTTCATTTAAAATATTTACACTCGATGTAGGAGTAAATAAATCATCAATCATCCAGATATCAACAATGGTTTCCTAGGCTTGGGGATTAAGATACATTTGAATCAAACTCCCCACTGCCCCACTTCTGGACAAAGATTTCTGTAACATCCTAGAAGTGGACATACACAGGGGGATATCTTGTTCTGAGTCTCTGTCTGCTTCTTTTCCTGTTTCCTGTCACCACCACCCCTGAGCCCAGAATTAGAATCATTGCCACTTTTTCCTCCATTGTTCCAAAGGTGAAGAAAAAAATAAGTCCTTTCAAATTTATTTTGAAATTTAAGGCTTTATCTATGATAAACTTGATAGCACACAACATTCTGTGCATGTCATGTGTGGTCAAGGTAGAATTCACTGCTGTTAAAATTCACTTTGCACGGTGCCTGGGTGGCTCAGTCGGTTAAGTCTCCTGCTTCAGCTCAGGTCAGATCTCACGTTCGTGGGTTCGAGCCCCACGTCAGGCTCTGTGCTGACAGCTAGCTCAGAGCCTGGAGCCTGCTTCCAGTTCTGTCTCCTTCTCTCTCTGCCTCTCTCCCTCTCATGCTCTGTCTCTCTCTGTATCTAAAAAATAAAAATAAAACATTAAAAAAAATTCACTTTGCTATTCCTCCATGGGGACTTGACTGTACATTTCAATCTCTTACCATGTTGTTACTCCTTTTTCTTCTTGTCTCTTTGGCACCCCCTCCTTCCCACCCAATACATCTATCTCTGTTGTCTTTTGTAAGACATCAATCTTAGAATCACCCTTTCTAAATCCTAAGTGTCTGGCAATGCATTTGCCAAAACAAAAACACTCTCTTCTGAGTTGAACTCAAGGGTCTGTTCAAATATGTGTGAAATAGTGAGTGTGTATATGCATGAATCCCAAGTCACATCAGATCAAATATTCATATGTTCTGATGTCTTTGGAAAATGTGCCATTCTATAAAAAGACACCAGAAATTATGAGTCTGGTACAATAAGCAATTGTTACGGACATTGACTGCCTGGCCACCCTCCTCCCGTAAGACAGGGCACTGCTGTGAGCAAAGTCAGTTGCCCAAGAAGCCAGCCTACACTGTGACCCACTTCCTCACACTTTACACGTCAGTCCCATAGATCACCAGGCAGGAAGAGAGCCGTGGGCCGCTGACCCATTGGCAACGGGTCTGCCAGAGAAATGAGGTAGTCGGTGCTTCTGCAAGACTGTCCTTGCCTTCCCTTTTGTATTCTGTGAATATACAGGGGTTCAAAGAATGAGAAAGGTCTTTCTTGCCCCCCGTGATTCCTCCTACAGGAATCGTAGGCCCCTATATCTGCGGCAGATTATTCAGACTAGCCTCATCAGCTGTGGGTGGTGCAGGGTGAGGTGGACGTATGTGCCTGCTTTGTATTGTACTAAACTAAGCAAAGCACCAAGGAGCCACGTTAGAAAGAGAGGAGGGCATCCAGTTCATCATCGGTGCCTTTAAATATCAGGCAGGAGTAGAAAGTATGCTTTAAAAGATTTTCTTTTTTTTTTTTTCCAATTAAGTCTTCCCAACAGATGTCTCCCAACCATGGTATTTACTGTCTTGTCTTCCTGGTTTCCTTGTTTTGGGTCTGGGTAATTCAAGCCAATAGACGTTGTGTTTATAAACATGGGGATGGGACAGGAGAGCTCACCTTACCGTGATCTTTCGGGAGCTGGCTCCATGATCTTGAACCTACCCTTTTAATCAAGCCCTAACTTATGCAACCAGTCTTGTAACTTCTGGACACAAGAAATAACAAGGCAGAAATATTTTGTGCATTTAATAAAGTCTCACTGCAGGTGTGACCAGGACAAGATGGGACACCAAGGGTAGAATTCAAGTCACCTAGTGTTTCAGAAATGCCACCAAGCTTACTTAACCCAGATCATAAATTCATCCACTGAAATTTCATATGGAGCTCTGATACAAGTAATCCAATGAAACCTTAGATTTAAATTTTTATAAGTTTCTTTATTTTTGTATTTATTTTGAGAGAGAGTGTGTGTGAGCAGGGGAGGGGCAGAGAGAGAGGGAGAGAGAGAATCCCAAGCAGGCTCCATACTGTCAGTACAGAGTCCAACATGGGGTTTGATCTCATGAACCGTGAGATCATGACCTGGGCTAAAAGCAAGAGTCGGGCACTTTACAGACTGAGCCACCAGGCGCCCCTGGATTTAATAGTAAATTGAATATAGTGGAATTTCACAATTGGCCTATTTACCTAATGGCTTTCTCCTTTCTGTGAAACTCTTCATGTTCCTTTGAGTTTGTATCAGCTCCATCTTTTCCTGTTCTTGATGTGGGCAAATGTGTCAAGATACCTTAACCCAAGACACTTAGCTAGGGAGAAAAACCTACTTTTATTTCCTCCCCTAAATATCCAACATCGTTTCTTTTCTGTTGTGTTTGTCCCGATAGACCACATTTGTTAACACTGTTGGTGGTTTCCATAAAGACCCCCACATGGAAGGTGGTTGTTGTGGGGACATCAAATGTAGAAGGAAGCCTCCAGAAGAGAGGAGGCCTCGGGTCTGCCTCTGAGATGCCTGCAGCCAATTAGGGGTCTCAGCTCCATAGCCAAACTACTTGACCACTTAGCTGCAAGGAATCCCTTTATTCCACAAAGGAGGTTTAGAGACGCTTGTGCTTTGAGATGCTGTGCCTTCCCCGGTTAAATGTAAATTAGTAGCAAAGGCAATAAACACTGTCTTGAGCGAGGAGAAGGGCAGGGTTTGCAGTGGTAGCTTCCGAGTCCTTCAGGGTGTAAAGGCACTGACGCCACTTGACAATGGTGCCTGGGTTGCCCATCCAGACTTGGAAGGACTAAGTAGTCGGGGTTGCTCGGCCCACCCCCAGGGTCATTATCAGCTGTGACTAAGCAAGAGCCTCCCGAGAGAACAATGAAATTGTTTTGTTTCATCACATGATGAAAGAGCAGTATGGGCACCCTTTTCCTCTGTGACTCAGAGATGCCTTCTTGGAATCCAAATAAGGAGAAACATTTCCTGCACGTGGTGGAGTTTTCCTCCACCACCAGTGGGAGCTCCTCACCTAATTCTTTTCCACAATGAATCCACCACCGGACCATGAAGTTCAGCCACTGAGGGCACTGAGGGGAAGAGGAGGCAGACCTCTGCAGAACCCACAGTGTGTGTGTGTGTGTGTGTGTGTGTGTGTGTGTGTGTTTGCCCTTACAGGGTTTAAAAAATATATAAAAAATTGGATGAAAAATTCAGAAGAGGATTCTAGTGCCTGACATGGTAGAGGTAGGGTTGGTCATGCAGACAGTCTGGAGACAATTCTGCTACAAAACTCACACAAATTCTGCTACAAAACTCACACAGTTTTTGCATCTTTGGGGGTTTCGGCTGTTTGAGGGCCTCACAGAAGAGTTGCTGCAGCTTGAGCCCATCCTTTCTGCCACTCCCTTGTTCTCCCTGTTAGAGAGACAGGTCTTTTTTCCCTCCAGCTTCCACCCTGTTCCAGTGCAATGAGCTTAGGGAGACCTTCCACGCTCAACTCTATACAGATATCAGAAATCAGAGGTTTTCTTTTTTTCTTTTGGTTTTTTGATGTATGAGACCAAGAAGGAAGGTAAAGGATTTTGAAAAACAGAAATAGAGAAAAAAAGAAGATGCATGTAGAGATTAATGATATGTGGAAATAGATTTCTAAACTCTTACCGTTCACATTGTACGCGGTTTGGATGGACTGTAAGGCCTGTGGCTTGAGTGGCTGTGGGAAGATTGCAGGGACTCACTCCTCCGGCCTCACGCCTGGAGTCACCCTCGCTATCCCACAGATAGCATTTCAGAGACATCGCCCCTTGGTGGGCGTCCCTTTGGAATATATACTTCATTTTAGGAAGGAAAAGCTAAATCCTTAAGGAATCTCACCCCTGCATTTTTTAAGGTCTACATTCCAAGGCGCAACTAAATGAGCCACGGAACACGGACTGTTGGCAAACTGGAAATCCCCTTCAGTGTGTGGGTGCGCTCCGCAAATGACCTTCCTTTTAATTTGCTATTGTTTCAACTTCAGATTGATTAGTAGAAAGAACTGGAAGTGTATTAAACATCAGGGGACACAAATACCACTTCCCTCTTGTTTTCGTTTGACATTGGAAATCAGGGAAGCCATTTTTAGAGTAATAACTATACAGTGCCTTCCAAGGAATGCTAATAGTCTCTGTCCCACCCCTACGGAGTAAATCAATAACCTCATTATCACCATAATGAAAACAAGTTGGGGAATTTCCCAAGGACATATGGAGACAAACTTGATCTTCCTATCCCCTGACACACACAATATTCAATGATTCCACATCTCCCTAATGTAGTCAGGTTATACTTACCATCTTTGGCATCTATAAGAAACTATAGAATCGCCAAAAATCATTTCTCCCTCCCCCACTTGTTTTCACTCCTGAACACTGTTTCTGTCCATATTGTATTTTTTTTCAAGCCTCTCCACGGAATCCAGTTATTAGGAAGTAAATTAAAAAGAAATGCTCTTGTTATATCTCCTTGTCAATAGTCTGTCTGTGTTGGCAGGAATTCTAAAGTTGAAACACTTACGAAAGCAGCGGGAACCTAACTTAAAAATTACGTAAAAAAGTGGATAAACTGAGCTCTCTGCCTACTGAGCACTTTAAATTTTTCTCTCTCATTTTTTTATGACCTAAAACTATCTAGAACAGATCAACTAAGACTGCAAATAAAGAAAACAAGCATGGGGAACATGCAACTCGATTCTGGAAATATTTATATTTAAAAAGAAAAGAAAAATGAAAGAACATTTTAATCAACATTTTCTTGGTTATTATGAATGTAATAGACACAGAATTTTTATAATGTGGCTTTCTAATTCAGTTGTGTAGCTAATGGTTTTGGACTAAGGAAGCTTTTTAAGACCTAGTTACCTACATCTTTATCTTTTGTTATTTATTTTTTAAAAATCCAGGTATACCTATAAAAACTATCCTGGATAAATGCAAATCTATGGAAATAGAGAAACCCAGTTCGGTGCAAGGATCTGTCTTCATTTTCTACCTCTGGTTTGAACCCATTGTCCAGTAAGCTCTAAGTTCTAGGGGTACCTGGGTGGCTCAGTCGGTTGAGCATCTGACTTTGGCCCAGGTCATGATCTCACAGTTCATGGATTCAAACCCCATTATGGGCTCTGTGCTGACAGCTAGCTCAGAGCTGGGAACCAGCTTCCAATTCTGTGTGTCCCTCTCTCTCTAGAGCCCCACCCCCACTCCCCGGCTCATGATCTGTCTCTCTCTGTCTCTCAAAAATAAATAAAGGTTAAAGAAGATGTGGTATATATTCACGATGGAGTACTACATGGCAATGAGAGGGAATGACATATGGCCCTTTGTAGGAAAGTGGATGGACCTTGAGGGTGTCATGCTGAGTGAAGTAAGCCAGACAGAGAAGGACAGAAACCATATGTTTGCACTCATAGGTCTAGCAGGAAAACAAGAGAGACCTAATGGAGAACCAAGGGGAGTGGAGGAGGGAGAGAGAGTTGGGGAGAGGAAGGGATGCAAAACTTGAGAGACTATTGAATGCTGAGAATGAACTGAGAGTTGAGGGGGAAGGGGGAGGGGGGAAAAGAGGTGGTGGTGATGGTGGAGGGCACTTAAGGGGAAGAGCACTGGGTGTTGTATGGAAAACAATTTGACAATAAAATATTATGGAAAAAAAATTTAAGTTCTGTAATATTTAATTTTGACACTCAAAAAAAATTAAGCTAAACAAAAACCACCTAGAGGTATTATTTCTGCAGGTATTGGCTGTTTGATGTGTTTGGGAGTTTTAAGTGGTTACAGATATGACTGGAAGCCTGCGGATTTTCAAGGTTAGGTAAAATCAGCCTTGTTTTGTGAGACTGGTTTGAGTTAGTAGTCTTCTGTAACAATTAGGACATCTGTCATTGAGAATATATCCTACCTAATCAGACCCCCCCCCTTTAATATCATATTAAATAGATCCTTACAATCTTTTGGGAGATTATACCAAAATTGCACCTACTTGATGCATGTTTGAAAAAAAAATAAATTAGTTCAATTCATTATTAAGTCTTAAGGTAGGCGGTAGGTATAATTTCCCCGAATGCCTGATCGACTCCCACGTAGTATCTTCTGTAATAAGAAAGTGTGACTCACTCACCCTACAGATGAACTGTTCTTTGTCATTCCGCATCATTTTGAATGCAACGGGCTTTGGCTTGGATAAGGCTCGGGACACTTAAGTGGCTCAAACCGTATCTTATTTAGAAGTCTTCATGTCATTTCTCGAGCACATGAAATAAGAATTTAACTTTTGTTTGGGTCCATTGTAAAACCACCATCATTCTCTTTGTTTGGAATTCCAGAAAAATCACCTAGGGCAGCATATGAGTGGGAAGAAGAGAACCGCCATTTATCTCTGCCCCTATGCCAGGCGCAGCCCTGAGAAGTTTGCATATTGCATTCACCGTCTTGCCTCTCACGATGCCAACCCTCAGATGCTATTTGGGAAGTCACAGTCAAGGATCAACACAGAACTTGTGAATAAATTAAGGTTTAAAACCCACACAAATACATTTCTATTAGCAATATGCAAAATATTACCTGCTGCAGTACGAAGAAGTCTTTTCCCTTCTGGCCAGTCCGCCGGAAGCACATGCATGTGACATTTAGGTTTTGGCTCTTATGAACAAATGGATAGTCTGTTTTCTTTGATAGCAGCTCTCCTCTTCCATTTTATTTCCCTCTTTCACAAGAAATCTCTCCTTTGTTTCCAAAATCTAGGCATATATATTCTTTGCCTTTTCTTCCATGACTTAATTCTAACAACTATCTTCCAAATGTCTCTCCAATTCCTCTGGAAAGATGATTCCCCCCTCAAACTTACCCCTCTCCATGACTTTACCCCTAACAATGCTTATCTCTGCTCTTTGAGATCTCCTTTTTGGAGCTCTTTCACCAAGAGAGACTCCCACTTGTAATTTAAGCTCTTGCTAAACAATGATATTCCCATGTACCCTCAGAATAACAAATGGAAAAGTATTTTATTTTGTTTTCCAAAAAGGAGACAAATTTACTTCTAAATGAATTAGAAAAAAATTGCGGGTTTTTTTTTGTTGTTGTTGTTGAGATATAGTATCACAAGAGGATTTTACTCAGTCTGTTTGATTCATAGTTAACTTTTGTGCACAGACCTCTGCCTTACATTGGAAATCTTTCCAGTAACTACTGAGTCAGACTTGCCAAGAGTTACTAAATAAAGGCAAAGGTATCTTGACTGAGGGCCCAACTTGATGTCAACTCTTCCTTCTGGCAATTTTCAGAAGCCCAGATGTCGCAAGTGTAGGTCTTGATCCAAGATTTCACTTCCACAGATACCAGCTTGACTTGGGGACTTTTCTAATTCCTTTGTCAGTGTGCCCATGCCTGTGGTTTTACTCAGTCTGTGAATAAATATCTCCAGCCCTTGTTTCTGGGATGGTAACCATTCAGGTGATTAGGGAAAAGGTACACCATAAACTGTTGAGTGAAAAACACATACTATGTAAAAGGGCACTAGAATCTTCTTTCATTTTTTAATGAAATATAAAATACCTCCAATATTGCTGCAATTAATTATTGAAATACACACACACACACAAAGACAGAGAAGATGGTTATCCCAATGATTTGGCCAACCAAAAGAAAATCAGACAAAAATGTCCCTTCATAAATAATTTAACTTAAATTTGCTCAACAGCTTCTCATCGCAGCAGACGTGTGTTCTTCTCTTTGTCTGGAAGGCTGTTCCTCCCCGTCTTCACTCTCTAAGTTCGGCAGCCCATGTTCAGCATACCCTTCTCCCACACAGGTAAGTCTTTATTCTGACCACTTGTGCTATGAGGCCATTTCTGGCTAAGGCTTCTCCCTTCACCCCTGACTCAGGGCATAGGACACTTCCAACCACTCTCTCCCACCTCCCGGGAGGGCATGCAGCCCAGAGAAGCCAGCCACACACCATCCATCCGTGTCCACTTGCATCTCAGCCATCGATCACTCCATATAGGAGCGTGCTGGACATGGGATACATGGAAGAAAATTGCTGTGCCTTTAGGCTACATCCTACTAAATGCTTTTCTGTACTCTAGAATCACTGAAATATTCTACAGTTTCATGACGACCCTCTTTCTGTGCTTGGCTCTGCAGGTTGGAAAGCTAAACCATGTCTCCGTCACCAATGGTATTTGAGTTCTAGTCCCAAAGTCTACCACTGGACCAATATAATCTTCCTCTGCACATTCTCCCCTCTGTTACTACACTCCTAGCTACTTAGCTCTCTTGGGGAGAAACTCAGATTTTGCATATCCCCACAGAATACAAATAGTCATGACACTCAAACTTAGAAACCCCAGTGACTTAAGATAAATAGGAAGTTACTTCGAATTCACTCACATCAAGTCTAATCTGTACCAGGGAGAGGGGTCAGGGTGCAAAAACCAGTGAGTCTCTACATCACGGAGAGAGCCAGGCTTCCCAGCAGAGGGACACTGCCTTTTTCAACACAAGCTTCTATGTTTCTCATATCCAGCTTGCTGGATGGTGTGGGGAAGAGACTGAGTAGAGGACTGCACAGGATATTTTTATGTGCCAGGCTTCTAAGTGGTACATATCAGTCACGTGGCCATGCCTAATGACAGGGAGGTATAAAAGCACAGTCCATCTCTGAGCTCAGAGTAAAGAGGGCAGGTGAACCAAAAAATTGACCGATCAATAAGAGAAATTTAACATCAAGAATGTTCTTATTTCCTTCGCTGTAAGTTTTGGTGCCTGCTTGGCATGCTCATTTCCTCCATGTACAAACAAAACAAAGGTAAACAAACAAAATACTAATATTTATTCTCAACTACCTTTTCTTTCGTTTCCCCTGGCGCAATACAATAAAGGAAGCTTCTTTACTATTTGACAAGAGCAAAATGAATAATGGGCACAGGGAAGAAATGGGAAATCAAATTTCATTAATATAGAAAAATATTATTCTAGTATTTATATATGCACATAGAATGCTTAACTTTTGGGTGGCTTTTATTTCAACTAAATGATCTCCTGAATGTCTGGTTTCTTGCTGTGAGCTGGCACTGCACTGAGCACTGTACATAAATTATTTGATTTAATCTCTCCAGCCCTGGGTAATAGGCACACTCATCACCTCCGTTTTTCTGAGTGATTGAAATGACTTGTTGAAGGTCCAATGATCCTCCTTCTGGTTGGGCTTTCTGAGGACCCAGTATCTGTGTTGGAACCCTTAGTACTGATATATCTTGCTTATGGAATCACTGAGTTGTTGTATTTCATACTGGAAAATATTCCATATGCTCTAAGAGAGCAGGTTTTTTTCGAGGGATCCAGGAGTAAAACTTTTCCTAAGTCAAGGTTTTGTCCTGTAACTACTATTTTTCTCATACATTAAACAAATGTTTATTGTAAAGTACCTACTTTCCTTTCGATTGTAAAAATAATAGTGTTAATAGCATTAATTATGGCCTCTAACCGCCACCCCCCACCCCAGGCTAACTAGAGCCAACTCTGAGAGAGAACAATAAATAGAATGCACCAAACAAATAGAAAGTAAAGGAGACACGGACCCCAGCCTGAAAGTTGTCACTATTGTACACGCTTATTAAGGAGTATGATGGTCAGGTAGGGTTCTGTGCATGAGGAGGGAACTGAAAAAGAAGTAAGGATGATCGTGAGTTTGTAGGAAGGAAAGGAGAAGAGGAGGAAAGAGAGAAGCATGAGGAGAAGGGAGGAAGGAAGGGGAGAAGGTCTTTGAGGAGACTGTGGGGAAAGGCTCAGAGGTGAGAAAATAAAATCGGAGCTGGAAGCTGAATTCCACCTTTGGAATATTAGATCACTACCAGTAACCTGTGGTGAACAATGCTTTGCTGAAGGCAGGGACCAAGGATTACAGACAAGTGTCCCTGGAGGAGTGGATGGTACTTGTACGAGTGAAGGTCCAGACGCATATCAGCACGAGGGTGCTATTTCCCACTCAGAACCCTTCAACTACCTATTCTTTTGATGTTTCCATTTATTTTTATTAAGTTGATGTATTTATTTTTGAGAGAGATAGAGAGTAGATGAAGTTCAGAGAGGGAGAAGAGAAAGAATCCCAAGCAGGCTCCACACTGTCAGCACAGAGCCTGACGTGGGGATTGATCCCACAACCCTGAGATCATGATCTGAGCCAAAATCTAGAGTTGAACCCTTAGCCTACTGAGCCACCCAGGCGCCCCTATCGGGGATTAAGAGATAAAGCATCTCACCTTTAAGTCAGATTTCTTTTGTTGCAGGGGATTGTGGAAAAACTGAACCACATGGATATACGTGAAAACACTGTCTCAACACCGCTGCTCTTTACCAATCGCTGTTTCATCTCCTGGAGTGGGCCAATGAAGCCGTTTTCTCCATCAAACACCTCTTGTGTATTTATCCCTATGTAACTTTCTGTTCACATCCACAGCTATTTACAAAGGTAGTTACACATCAGCATAAGAAATAGCTGGTCTTCTGAACAAGGGGACTTCAGATTTGAGAAATAAGTAGATAAGAATCTCAGTTCATCTTTCATCAGATCATCTGGAACTTACTCCTACTTTTGAAATCTAATTCTCCCTTGACCTCTGAAGCCAGACAGAGCTCTCCATTCCTCTTACCCTTTACAGTGTTATCTGTTTGTATTTAGTGTTGTGTCCAGACTTTAGAAATTTAAGCATCTTGCGTATAGAATGCCTTAGGTCTGAGTTCGAAATTTGAAAATATTTGATTCAGTTTTTAAACTATTTTTACCAGCATCCAACTGCTCCTCTGTTTTTCTGTCTAACTCTGCTGGCATGAAATTTCCATCAATCTAAGCATGCATCTCTTATGTCTTCTGCCACATCACCTGTGCACATGAGTGTGTCTGACACACACTGGACACAAAAACAGAAGATTATTGTTGCATTAGTGCTTGCCACTCCCATGTGTTCTGCTCACATCCTTGGAGACAATAGCCCAAAGTATTCATATCAGTCCAGTTCATTAAGGTTCTTGTCTAGAAAACATGGCTAAAAAATAAAGAAGCTGACATCTGAGCAACATCATGCTTGTCCCAGAATCTTTTAGTCATGCCATGAAGAGAAAGACCAAAAAGGTACAAATAAAATAGGACAATCAAGATAGCAATAAAACAGGATCGAATATTTAAGACCAATGCACTGGGAGGCCCTGGGTCCACTACATCTGGGTCCAGATGTTATGCAGAGCATAAAGCTGTGGGATGTGATAGTGTCAGGCCAGGGAGCGTTGGTTTATATTGGGTCATCGGCGGTCTGTTCTCTGACTTTGGAGCAAAGACTTTAATGAAAAGAGCTAGCAATGTAAATGCCAGCATTCAGATCCTTGCAGGCAGTGGGGACATAAAGTGAGATGTCCTCAAGGGAGGAGGAACTGCCAGGATTAAGGGATCAGCAAAGAAGTATTACTCGTACGTAATAAGACACGGGCACTAACACCAGAGACATGGGCAGACACTTGATCATTTGGGACACACAGAGAGGCTGGACTTTTATTCTAAATCCAATGGAAAAATGTTGGAAATTCTTCCCAAAGGCAGTATTGTGGTCTGGTGCTGTCAAAGATCATTTTGAGGCCACACTGAGGGCTTGGTCAATTAAGAATCAGACTCTTGATTTTGGCTCAGGACATGATCTCACACTTGATGTGATCAAGCCCCAAGCTGTGCTCCTTGCTGGGCATTGGGCCTGCTTGAGACTCTCTCTTTCCCTCTGTCCCTTTCCTCCCATTCCTGTTCTCTCTCTCTCTCTCTCTCTCTCACTCACTCAAAACAAACAAACAAACAAACAAACAAAAACAAAATTGAAAAAAAATAAAAGCTCATCTTGTTTGTCGGGTGGAGAAGTTATTATGAGATGGGGGAAAGCATAGAATTGCAGAGAAGAGATTACTTAGGAAGCCTTTTGGTGGTCTGAGCACCTGGGGTGGGTGAGGGTGAGCCGAGGCAATGTGCACAGATTCAGAGTATGGCTTTGGAGGAGGAACTAGCAGATGGGCCACAAGGGGTGGAGGAGGCAGAAAGCAGAACTTGAGATGGCTTTCTTTTTGGTCTGAGGAGCACCTGGATGGTGAAGGCATTTGGTGGAATGGGCTGGAAAACTGATACTCAGCAGCTTCATGAATGATTTGCTGGACACCATTCAGGTAGTAAATAGTAAATCAGTCAGAGCTTGAGGCCAACCTTGGAAAGTTTCAAGGATGCGGCCACTTCACCACTCTGTCTGGTGTGGAATAGATGTAACACATACAGAGTGCCCAAGGTTTGGAAAGAGATCAAATTTTGGATATATTTAATTGTTCACATAGAATATGCTTTCATGGGTTTCCGATGAGCAAAGCCGACAACACACACACACACACACACACACACACACACACACACACAGGACACACTGATGAGCCTATTACTAACCTAGTTTTTCTGATGTCGTGCTACCTGTGGGGTATCTGCGTGTTCCTGTGTTCACATAATTGTGAACAGTTCCTCAATGGAAAATAAATTACGAACATATTCAACCCGGAGGACGTAAGAAATCCAGTTCTCGTGAGAATCCCACATTTGAAAGATAGACTTCTATTCTTGTTTTAGGTGTAAGATATTTTCTCTGTTATAGTACTTTTGCTGCAAAGTTTGTGTCTTTTAAAATAAAAAGTCTTATAAACTTGCCAGATAGGTAATAACAAAAGAAATTATCAAGGGGCTAACACAACCCATTTTGGATAAAGGAAATTAAGTTATACAAAGAAAATTGTAGTAAGAGTAAAACTATAAATATTGACTTAAACACTAAAACATCTAAGCCAACTGGTGGCCCAGCCCTCGGCTGCTAGAAAGGTTCCCACACTTCAAGCTTAGTGACAAATTAAGGTATGTGTGGTCAGAAAAAAACTTCCTTATGGTCTAGTATTACACACTTTATGTGAATTATGGGTCTCATTTTTCTCAAGCATTTTTTTACCAGCCACCTAGAGTTAATGGTTAAGTGTTAGTTCATGCATCCAGGTTGCATGAGCATTTAAATTAATTGAATTACACTGAGATTTACATGATCAGAACTTTCTAGAATCCTGGTTAAAGACTCTTAATCTTTCAATGTAGGTCAACCCTAACATTTTAGGGTTCTAGTTTTAGATAATTATTGAAGTGAATTTTATTTATAAAGATTACAGAGGCATTTCTTGGGGCCATTTATTCAGCAATTAAGATAAATGAATTCAGAGGCACCTGGGTGGCTCAGTCGGTTAAGCATCTGACTTTTGATTTTGGCTCAGATCATGATCTCACAGTTTGTGAATTCGAGCCCTGAGTCTGGAGGGCTCCACTCTCTCAGCATGGAGCCTGCCTGGAATTTGCTCTCTCCCTGTCTCTGCCCCTCCCCTTCTCACATTCACTCTCTCTCTCTCTCTCTCTCAAAATAAATTAATTTCAAAAATACAATAAATTAATTCATACTTCAATGCTTAATTTAAAAATACAATGTTTCGCAAAGAATAACAAGTAGCAAACTATATATATATACAAAGTGAAACATTTAAAGTTAAATATGTATAGATGTGCACACACATATGTGTGTAAATATATATATTATATATACATACATATATACTATGTATACAAATGTATCCTTCAAACATGAAGTAAAACTTGAAGATATACAGTGTGCATATTCAGAACAACTTTCAGATGATGGCTTTCTCTAGGCAGAGGAGGAGAAAAAGGCAAAAAAAATGGGTAGTGGCATTTTAATTGTATATTGTGATGTTTCACTTTTACAAAATGCATATATATAAATACATATATGTATATATTCATACATAATATTCATATACATATATGAAAAAGCCAGTGCACCACATTGCAAAAATTCTGAAAATAATATAGAAATCTATGTGTCATAATAGAATGAAATTAATTATTCACGGTGCACATAGGTTTTCATTCACTGTATGTGTCATGGATGAGAATAAAACTTAGAGGTAAAAATACCTTAATTATTTTTCCTTAAAAATCATGTATTCTTGTAATCAATATCAATCTCTGCTTAACGAGGATTCCATGCCACCCTGAATATATATCTGATATTCTAGGTAATGGGATCCTTCTGAAAAAAAAAATGTCCAAGAACAATTTTAACAGAGAAGAATTTTTGAGGTTTGAGTGGATCTGCTTTTCTTTAAGGGCTGACTAACTATATTTGTCCTCATCCTGGTGAAGAGTTGAAAGGTACTTTTTTTTTTTCCAAATTAATGCATGGAAATTGGAAAATTAACCCTAAGTTGTGAGTGCGAGGTTTCACTCTGAATATAAAGGGTGCGCGGGGCTTGGAGGAGTCGGCCAGGAGACCTCGCTCACTGCCCACGGGAAAGGGGAGGGGGCAGCCATTAAATCATAGTCATCTATCTAATAAACGTGGCCCATTATGCATTTTTTTAAATTTTCCAGTTATTCTCAGGAAGGCCAGTCATAAGTCATCAGGAACGAGCATCAGAGACTGGCACAGGGCATTCTCAATGAAAATTTACAGCTGTGGCTTTCGCTCTCCCTGGCAGTTTGCCTAAACCTAAGTTTGGACACGGGCACAGGACACGTCATCCCCTACAATTTCTTGACTACAGCCTAAACCAGGAATGCCTTCTTTGTAACAGCCAGCGGTGGTTATCAAGAAAAATGGCGGGGTCTGCTGTCTGGGTTGGAAAGCTATAGATTAATGTGTTGTTTTAAAGTATGTAATGTGCCCATAGGCTGTTGCAACAGGGAAATAAATCATTTGGGGAGGGGGAGATTCAGGAATGCTGGGGTGAGGGGCACAAAGTATGCAGGTTGCCAAGGGAGCAAAGTTCTGATTAGTAAGAGCAATATACTAAGCTGTCCCCCATAAATCCTCAGAGCCTTAGAAGGGCGCTTTCAAGTGGGAAACAAAGGTGGTTCACGAGTTCTCCTCGACACTCAAGTTTAAGATCTCAATTAAGTTGCTTATGACACTTGATAACTTCCTTCATGTGTGATGGCACGATTCTTGCCCCCAAAAGACCAAATAAATAATCAAATGTTTTGAGGTTTGGGTATAACAACTTCAGGGCACAATGAAAGCAGCCATCACTGAACTTGGATACCTCTGACAATGAAATTCTAAAACAAAGTGAAAACATACACTAATCCAATGAGGTTCGAAAATCATAATGCACTTTAAACTGTCAGGCTATTTTTAAAGTATAAAATTGTATCAAATATCAGGTTATGATTGAAGATTACATGGTAGAAACATAGTCAAATTATAATGTGAGTTGCAATAAACTTTGTTTCATTTGCTTGAAGTAAATACATATAATTTATACCAATATATTATTGATATAATAGATGTTTTCTAAGAACACATAGAAACCTGCTTAAGGAAGAAAAGGGGTCATTGAAATCTTTTAAGGCAAAAAAATAAAATACACTAAGAATTTAGGTGTTAAATTGGAAACAAAATCACTTTTAAAAATATAGCTAAACCAGGAGCTCCCGAGTGGCTCAATGGGTTAAGGGTCTGACTTCAGGTCAGGTCATGATCTTGCTGTTCCTGAGTTTGAGCCCCGCATCGGGCCTGCTTCGGATTCTGTGTCTCCTCCCTCTCGGCCCCTCCCCCATTCACTCTCTCTCTTTCTCTCTCTCTCAAACAATGAATAAACACTACAAAATAAATAAATAAAAATAAGCCAAATCATTTTTTGTAACATGATGTACTGAGCAGGGTACTCTTGAGGAATACTCATGGGAGTGTGAGACAATGTTCTTTCACTATAATTAAGCCCTTTTGTGTACTCTGTCCGCTGAATGTAGTTTGAGAATTTTAGCATTACTTGTTTGGCATCGTGTGGAGGTCCCATGACTGGAGTGTGTGGGAGACCAGAGAAGACGTCTCTGTCTTATCTACCGTTAGGTTTGAACATGCCTTTGTGTAACCTGTATTTTAGGAATGACTTTGTTGAAGATCCAGAAGGAGCCTTGGGGTAAATATCCTTGCTTATTGCTACTCTCCATTTGATGATAAGGATGACTGTAGATGTGATGAGGACACTTCTCCCCTTCAGATCAAACCAGAAGCAAAATCATGATACCTTGCAACGGCTGGCCAATTCCTGCAGGAACAAAAGAAAGAGACAGTAAGACAGGGGCGCCGGGGGATGGTGGATGGGCTCAAGGCCAATTACGAAGCCATGTCTGATACCAATGAGCAGTGAATGATACTCTTCGGGGGCCCAAATCCATGGAACTGAAGGGCATTCAGAATTCAGGTGCCCCAGGCACCCCTCTGTCCTGGAAAATAAACTAAGAGTACAAGCTGTGACCCAGAGCACACACGTGAGGGTGAGGGTGAAGGCCCTCTGAGAACCAAAGGACGCCAGCATGTTTATTATACTAGAATGTTTGCTCCTCCCTCTTTTGACAGTTGTTGGGGGTTGGGGCGATCCCTCACAGATAAGTGCTTTGTTTGACATTTTGGACATAAAATATCCTTTTGTTACTCTGTCGTCTCTGCAGAGTTGTTGTGTATGGTTCTGATCTATTCTTAAGGTCCTTTCCTTGGCCTTCATTTGTTGTTTAAAAAAAAAAAAAAACAAGGAATGACTGAAATTGTTTTCAGTGATGTATGTTCAAAATAAGGGATAATTAACTGTAAGCATTTGATGCTGTTTGATTAAAGTCAATTAATATCTCTAGCTTTTATCTCTTAAGGCAGGATTTTTTCATAGTAAGTGATCTGTGACTCTCTACCTGATTCTTTTTTCTGGTATGTACATCTCTTGGGATGTCTCAGAAAGTTTGGGACATAAGACTTGTCTTTACATACCACCAGATTAATAAACGTACTACTATGAGTTAAATGGAATAAGTTAATTTTAGTTCTAATTTGAAATATCCCAAGGAGTTCTTTTGAGTGAAAAAAGTAAAAGGAAGAATAAAGCTGTCTCCAAGAAGAAAAGCATAGATTTTGTTTTCCAGTATCTATTCTGTCTCAGGATAAAAATTGTGTCAGATCAATATATGTTCATGAAAACAAAGATCATGCATTCTATTTCTAGATTTAAGAGCCATCCAAATTTGAAGCACAGTATTGGGCTTCTAGAAGATGTTTACTGAGGAAACAGAAATGTTAATTTATCTTGACTTTTGACAACTTGTAAAATGGAATCGTAAAATAAACAATAAAAATGCGATATTTTTCTAGGATGTTGTAAATATCCAACACAGCGGAGAAAAACCGCCTTGCCTATTATGCCCCAGCGTGTTGCAGTATGGAGCTCGGGATAAATACAAATCTCATGGAACCCCACTCAACAATAATCTAGAGGCCAACATCGTGGGCTGTTTTTAGGATGCACTATACCAAACTGGGGGGTGATACCATGAAAGGGTTTATGGGGGATCCAGGAAGCAGTCAATCACCAAATGGAGTCAGCCATTGCTGGCACTTTGGGTCTGAGCTCTGTCCTGGTCTCTCCTCCATCACGTGACTTCCCCATCTCCGCTTACAGTCTCTACCAAGTCTCCCTTCCTGAGTCAACTACCAACTCCCTCTGGGTTATCCTGACTGTGGGAGTTGTGTTAACATGTTTTGTATTTGGTTACCTGCTGTCCTTTTTTATCCTTATGGTTTTCTTCCTTTTTTCTTCCTTTATAGGCATTTTTGCATTTCAGTGGGGTTTATGGATGGAGCAGAATTGAAATATGAAATCTATGAAGCTTCCTTCAAAATTCGTGATATTTGTAATAAAAATAACAAATCTTTATCATGATTGCAAAACATACACCCCACCATCCTGTTCTTTTCTATTTTCTTATGCTGTGTAAAATGTTTTGGGATGTGTTTTTTTTCCATCACCAATTATTTTCTTTTCTTTATGGTTTCAAAATCGATCTAACAGTTATATACATTTTCATTATTTTTAAAAGTATTAACTCAAATGGAGCTGTGATATATTTTTGTTTACCGTGTAAATTGAGGGAGTAATTTGACTTTTTTTTTGACTACTTTTTTCGAGTCACTTTACTTGAAAGAAAATTGCTGGCATAATGTTCTAGTTACTGAAATTTCTATTATATTTACTTATATGTAATGAATCCAATTTTGACCTATTATTCTAGTGATCTTTGTAGGAGATCATAGCATCCTTTATATTATAAAGAAATCCTAAATAAGGGTAATGAATGTGGCTGGTTAATGTCCAGCTCTTGGTTTCAGCTAAGGGTCATGATCTCATGGTGCATGAGGCTCTGTGAGGCTGCGTGAAACCTGCTTTGGATTTTCTCTTTTTCTCTTCCTCTCTCTCTGCCCCTCCCCCACTCACTCTGTCTCTCTCTCCCTCTCTCACACGCACAATAAATAAATTAACTTTAAAAAAAAGAATTACTAAATTACACTATTCTCTAGAAGTCTCATCTTTTTCATAATACATACTAATACCCAGGATCTAATCTTTCCTTTCTATTTATGTTTAAAGTTTTATTGATGACTTTGTTTCTTTGAAAGCATGTCTAATTATCAATTTTACATGAAAAATTTCACTATTCTTTTTTCATTAAGCTTAAAAACATCTTTGAAGACTGAATTTCATTTCTAATCTCCATGTAGAAAGTGAATTAAAAATAGCTGTCATATAAAGAGGTGGTTGGAGAGGACGCAGACAAATAAATCGGGAAAAAAACAGGGTTTATGCACTTCTCACACAGTAAACTCATACATACACTAAGTCAACATCATCTGATTTGTGTGCATATGTTTTTTATCCTTCTCATCCCGCAATATAGAAGTGATCCCTCTTTTCCATCTGTTTATATTTTCTTATAGATTTGTCCTTGAAGTTTTGGGAAACAACTCTTCTCCTTCCCTGGAAGAGATATCACCTCATGCTCATAAGAATTATCTGAGCGAATATCACCGTGGAGCAAAAGGGATTTACTGTACAGTTTAGTGAAGCTCAAACTCCATCCTTATTTAATTTCCAAAACCCTAATAGGGAAGCTAGAAGGTCCTCACTGACTGTACGCTTTTTTCAAAATTGTAATATAAGTATTTAAAAAATCCTTTTGCTAAAATAGGGTGCTCTTGTTCTGAAGAAATAAAGGATTCTTCCAATCAAGTCGTAGATCTTCCCTTATTAACTGTAATTGGCTCTTTCCCCTCTGCACACGAGTTCATGCTGCAGAGAGCATCAAATGAGATAAAATGTGCAAAAAAAAAATGGAAATGCACTAAGAGAATGTCAGCAATTGTTTTAGATTTTTAATAATTTATTCAAATCACAATAAAAAGAACATATATTTTGGTGTTGAATGTAAGATGGAAGCAGTTTAGGAAGGCACTAAATGCCAAGGGAAGGGATTTTGCCAGATTTTGAAGGAACCAGGGTGGAACTCTGTTCTGTGTAGTTTTTCAGAGCCCCACAAATGTCATCCATACTTTTCTAGAGCAGGCCATGCATTATGCATCACTGTCTGTGGGCTATGTGAATGCACTCTCAAATAATCTCATGCGGTGGCATCATCACCTCCCTTTTATAAGTGAAGACACAAAGGTGTTGACATGCTAACTAACTTGTTCAAATTTTTGCGGCTTTGTAAAAATGAAACTCTGGAGTATCTCTCCTCAGAGCCCACATTCCTAATCACTATACCATGTTTGCGTCTTCTTTGGCAATAAATAAAAGTGAGAACAGAAGCATTGTGGGTAATACATAGGAATCTATTGCATTCATTCAAGGATAAAGACATGGGGGTCAGAATGAAGAAAACACGCACAGGAGACACATTTCAAGGCAAACATCGGCAAGATCTAATGATGCATTAGTAAAGACAATGAAGCAAAGACATAAAAATAAATTCAGATATTGAGACTGCCTGACCATGCCTAAAATAGTCAGAGCCCAGGATAAGGGATTTGGACTCTAAGCTCAGAGATTTGAGTTGTTCACATGCTCATTCACATTTGCAGTGGGAATGCTAAGTCAGAAGGCCCTTTGAGTCCAGTCAGAGCTGACAGAGAGCTCAGACCTTGGGATAATGTCAGACCTGTTGGCCCCAGGGTGAGTGTCTAATCCACAAGAATAGAAGTTCTCTAAGTAAAGATGGGGGAGAGAATCCAGGAGGACCCACTCTACATTCTTAAATACCCAGTTATAGGGAGAAGAGGGGACTGTCAGGTGTGGCAGAGGACGAAACCTCCTGGAGGAAACTGGTAAGCCCAAGAGTTACATAAGGAAGGCTGCCCCATCTACCCCTGTCTTGGGCTCAAGGCTGCTGTCCCACAAGCCATTTGGGGATACCGGATGCCAGAAACTCTGCTACCAGTTTCTCTCCGGGTGTGGCCTCTTTAGCTGAGTATGCCAGTGAAGACAATGACTTCTGTGCCGTTGGGCATGGCATTAGAGAATGTAATCAAGAGTCATGTTCATGATGGTCCTACAGCTGAAGACCTTTGCATCAAAGTGCATGTGTTAGATGGAGTGCATCATTGTCTTAGGTGTGGGCACATCTATTTGAAGAGGGAACATCCTCTGAACATCGTTTGATTCCGTGTACACATCCAAAGCAAGTTATTTATACTTATGTCTTTGTCAACACATTAGATATTTTTTGCACTGTGATCTTTTAAATTTAGCAGATATTTTAATTTCTCCATTCTTTGTGGAAAAGTACAAGTGTGGCATATTACAAGACTAATCTTTAGTAAATGTGAGGTCACTGTGACAATTAATGATGAGTCTTGGAAGTTTTTAAGTAAACTACCTTTCTCCATCTGTAGGAGTGATGAGGGTGCACAGATTAATGGATCCCACCCCCAGGAAAACCCTAGAGGTACTGGAGGATTATTGCTCATTCAGAGTAGTTACCATTCAGCAACTAATCACATTTCCCCCATGTTACAAAATAGAAAAAGAAGAGAAAAGAGACAAACTAGGTATTAAACCATTTTCTGTCTGTCGGATTGGAAAGAAAACGTAAAATCAGATGTAAGACATGAGTAAATGAAGAAAACAATAAACAAATTGAAAGATTTTAATAAAAGGAAATAATATATAGCAATGGACTGAATTCATATATATCAACCTGAAAAGATCTCAAAAACAAAGTGTTGCTAAAAATAAATAGATTGGATGTATGTATCACACTAAGGATACAAAATAATGACAGCCAAGAAGTAATTTGAAAAAATATACTGACTTTCAAAACAGACTCACAGACATTGGACAGGAAGGACATATTTTAACTATTTTAAGGTGTTTTTCTGTGGGAGTGGAGACAATAGGATTGGAAATGAAGAAGAATAGCATAGCATAGCATAGCATAGCACGGAACAGAACGGAATAGAACCAAATAAGAGACAGTGTCAGTGTAGACTCTATGGTGTAAACTGCAGAGTATCAGCAATTCAGTCTTGAACCCTGAGGTCCTCAAGAGAATCGTCCTCTGTGCAGAGGCCAATTTTAGGCAACAGGCCTGAGCAGTGGAAACTTGATCAAGAGCAAAGGGCCCACAGCAATCCCCTGGCTGAACACAGGCCCTCAGGCGAGTCCCCTTAAAATATCCATAGGCCCTGACTAACCAATGGGCTACTAGCAACCAGGTTCAGTTACCAAAACGGAAAATTCCATTTGCCCAAATACTTGCTCATGTTTCCCCTTTACATGCATCTCCCACTCACTGCCTCCCTGCAGACAGCTTCTGGGCTGTCCTCCCCTCTGCTCCCTAGTAGTGTCCTCAGTAAGCTTCTGTCTCCTTGTTTCTCCCTCATGTGCATTCTTTCACTACCGACATCACCCTCTTCCATGCACTCTTGCCTCACATTTGGGGGTCCCCACCTGATCCGGAGAGACGCCACACTCTTCATTTAAGAAACATGAAACCCCGGTTCATTCTACAGTGCTCTCTAGATTATGTTATGCCACGTTACGTTATTTTTGAGAGAGACAGAGTGCAAGTGGGGGAGGGGCAGAGAGAGAGGGAGACCCAGAATCCGAAGCAGGCTCCAGGCTCTGATCTGTCAGCACAGAGCCCAACACGGGGCTTGAACACACAGATGGGGAGATCATGACCTGAGCCGAAGTCAGATGCTTAACCGACTAAGCCACCCAGGCGCCCCAACATTGCTCTCTAGATTAAAAACCATTTTCACACACTACAGCTCATATAAATTAAAGAAAAAATATTCAGATATCTAGGCTTAGTTAAAAAATAGAATTTAAATAATGTGGCTCCCATTAGACTATATTAGGCCATATTTCTGAGAGTCTCACTAGACCAGTAAACTTCTCAAAGACATTTATTTATAAGAACAAACATGGTCCCATGAGGTGAATGTTTCAGGAAGCACTGCTGGTCCTGGAAAAGGCGGTAGGGAACACACTTCCGGACTAACTGGGCTTCCTCTACCAGCATGCAGGCCCAGGGATGCAGGGAAGGTTGGCGCGTCTTGGCCCCCATCTCCAGGTGTCCACCTGGGATACAGCACAGCAGCCGTGCCCAGCCCCGTGGGAGTCCTCAGCCCGCGCCCGGAATCACCTTGAGAAGATAGGGCGTGTTGTCCAGGGGGTCACGGAGCAGCGTTCTTCCTGCTCTCCTTGTCCTCCTAGATGCGAGTAAACGCTGGGGACTGCCTGAGGACCCAAAGAACACAAGTCTAAATCCACCAGTTTTGTTTGAAATGCTTTCCTGTCCACTTTAGGGCTGTCCTTAATTAGGTTATAAAACACCCTGACCGGGGCGCCTGGGGGGCTCAGTCGCTTGAGCGTCCAGGTTCAGCTCGGGTCATGATCTCAGCGTTCATGGATTTGAGCCCCGCATCGGGCTCTGTGCTGACAGCTCAGAACCTGGAGCCTGCTTTGGATTCTGTGTCTGCCCCTCCCCTGCTCATGCTGTCTCTTTCTCTATCTTAAAAAAATTTTTTTTTAATTTTAAACGGATAAAATATCCTGACTTTTTAATTTTTTACCTCAGAGTTCCCCTTGCGACTTCCCCCATGCAAAATTGTCCTTAGCCCTTCTAGAATGCAGCACTTAATGAGGAGGCGATATTTAAGGGATTGTGATGGAAAATTGTGTGAAATGCTTGTGTGAGTCTTCACTGACAGCAATCTGGAGACGTACAAGTAAATAAATGGAATTTGTTTACGAAAGCATTTAACTGCTTTGCTTAGCTTTCCCCATTCAGGGCTTGACTGTAACAACAAAAGCGATGCAGGCCTGAAGGTTTTTCTCATAGTGGAAAGCAAATGGAATTCGGATAGAGTGAGGGGATGGACATGAGACTCCCATTGTAAGGACTGGGCTTCCATACACTAGTCAAAGGTTCAAGAAACTCATCCCCTGGTCTGACCTCCATTGATCTCCTTCTCTCTCCGTCATGGTTCTGCTTTCTCTGGGATGATGATGTTCCTACTTGTCTACTGCATCACCCCCAGTCGCATTTACCTAAAGAATTTCTATTACTTTTGTTTATATTCTCAATCTTCTTTATTGAACCCAGAACTCCAGCCTTGCCATGCTTAGAGCATATTTGTTTCCTACATGCTCTGGGGCATATTACAAATCCTTCCTCAACTGGCTGACAATAAAGTGTGCTAACCCAAACTTCCTCTTGTAGTCCAAGTGTCTCCCTTGGCTTCTGTAGATATGGTGTGTTATCATCTTACTGTGGCTATTTGTGTGCTAAATGTCTGGAGTTGAAAAGATACATCCCTTTTATTTCCATTTATTATATTTCTTCCACGTGGTTTGTAACTTGTTTACTAAGTATCTTCCAGGCTACAGGTATTCTGCCATGAATTTGAGATACATTAGTTCTAAAGCATGTGATCTACCTTTTGAAACTCTGTAACATTTGGCCCACCTTTCACTTAGGGTAAAGTTACATATTTTGCTTGCCCAAACTGATTTTTATGCATGTTTACCAAAGAGGAATTCATGACAATTTTCTTTCTATGAAAAATCTGTACATAATATTTCTTTTTTAAAAACGTTTATTTATTCATTTTAAGAGAGAGAGAGAGGGAGCATAAACAAAGGAGTGGCATAGAGATGGAAAGAGAGAGTTCCAAGCAGGCTTCATACTGTCAGCACGGAGCCTGATGTGGGGCTCAATCCCACAAAACATGACATCATGACTTGAACTGAAATCAAGAGTCCCACGTACAGCTGAATGAGGCACCCAGGTGACCTTGGACATAATACTTCTAACTGCAAAATTGCATTATCTATCAGGTTTTTTTTTTTAATATGCTTCCCAAAAGACAATGACAAGTATCTCATTGGCCTTTGGGTAATTAAAGAGGGAAGCTGTAAATATTAGGATGTCAGACCAAGAACTACACTTCACGTCTTCTGCTTTGCCTATGGTTTCTCTACTTGAACTGAAGTTCCCATCTTGTTAACTCCAACTGCAAATTAATTTAGATTACAATTGACATTTAGGGTCGAAGAGAGAGAAAAAAAATCAATGGTATGTGAACACTGAAACTATAGATAGTAACAAGCGGAAATCCCAAACCTCAAATGTTTCTGAAGCATTTTGTAAAATCTTACAAAAACATATGCAAGAATACAATGTGCAAAATAATCACGGAAGGTTGGTGTGTGGGGCTTAAATGATGGGGACCACGAAGGGAGTTTTTTTGTTATTGTTACTCTAATACTTCGAGGTAATTCCTGGCATAGAAAACTATGCATATGTTTAAGAAAGAAGAAAAATGTGCTTATTTTATTAGGCTTAATTATAAAGGAGAACAAAAAACACTTGGAACTTCTTAAAAATGAATTCATCTCATTCACCAAAACCAAAAGCCCCAAAATCAATTCTAGCTTTAAAAAATTCATTTTTTCACCTTAAGATCAGGGCATGGATTTGATGAATGTTCTCAAGTTAATCACCCATATAGGACTTCTTGAACATTACTCTGACATTGAGTGCTCTCTGTGTAACTTAATGTTATAAACCTGGAAGGCATATTTACAGCCCAATCCAGATGGACGAAACAAAGTACAATTATTCCTCCAAAAGTCGACCTTTGCATACAGATGAAAATGGATCTCTTCCAAGACTCAAATGGAGAAATGAACTCCGCTGCCCAATTGTCGTGTGTTCATTATGACCCTACTGGGCTTGTTTTGGGGGCAGTGCTAATTAGTGACATGTCTATTAAAAGTTGGACTCCCAGCCTGATTCACGAAGTGGCAGGAAGAAGAGCTGTTAGAAAACTAAGTGCAGCTCTTAGAGATTGTTCTAGTATAAATAGGCTGTGGATTAAGTGGTGTCACAGAATCGAATGAAAATGAGTTTACTATTGACAGTGAGCTTTCTTAGACAAGGATGGGAATATCTGCATCTGGCCATTTCTAGAGAAAACTTACCCTATTCTAGTCAGCTTGGACCATTCAAAGGGAAATTCTAATCTTGATTCCCATCAGGATTAGGATCCAGAAAGGAAACAGGTAGTCTCTTTTCCTCTATCATAATTTTAAAATGAGCAAAGATTTGTTTAAAAAGCCTTAATCTTGAGGACTTTGTGGTATTTACTTTGGGGTGTCTACAGAATATATCTTGTTTCCTTGTCAATATTGTGGCTACACGGGGTGCTATGAGTTCTTTACAAATGTTAAAAATATAACTTTTAGGGGCACCTGGGTAGCTTAGATGTTTGGGCGTCCAACTTTGGCCCAGGTCATAATCTCACAGTTCCTGAGTTCAAGCCTCATGTCAGGCTCTGTGCTGACACCTCAGAGCCTGGGGCCTGATTCAGATTGTGTGTGTGTGTGTGTGTGTGTGTGTGTGTGTGTTCCTCCTTCCCTCATGCTCTGTCTCTTTGAAAAATAAATAAAATGTTGAAAAAAATTTAAAGAAAAAATATAACTTTTAACTCTCTCATGAGAAAGACCGTCTCCCAAGTATTTATGAAAGTGTCACTGGGGCTCAGGTAGCTTAGAAGATTGCTACCTCCTCTCAGTCAATTTGAGGCAGACTGGAGATACCAAGTCCTGTTTTTCTGATGTTGGAATCTTTTCTTAGGTCTAAAACTATTTTTTCCCTGATGAATCTGACTACATAGTCCACAGTCCCCAAAGAGAAGATAACACAATTTCTAGGAAACAGATTATATTGGGATGTACAATAAATATTGATTCCGTTCTTAAGCCAGAAAATCAGGTTGCAGAGTACTATTGTAAGCTGACGTTTTGATATCAGCCATTGAACTGGCTCTGTGAATTTGTTTTTCTGGTGACCATCCCTCCACTATGTTATACAGAATCACCCTTCATGGTTTATGGTAGCTACTTTAACTTCTTATTGACCTGTTCCTTAAGTTTTTGGCCGCTCTAAGCTCGTAGATGAATTTTGGCCGCTCTAAGCTCGTAGATGAATTTTATCTTGGAACTCAAGATCTGTCCTGGTCCTTTTATGGAGTCTCCCTTCTCTCCCACTGCAAGCTCTTTCCTTTTCCCGCATGATAGTGTAGCATGGTGGTTATAATGATCTGGAGGTGAACTGGACATGGATGAGCCGTAAAATATCTCTTCTTTTTTCACTCTTTCAAGGACATGTTCCATCATGGTAAGGGACAGGGAATGCAAAGGAAGAGAAATAGTGGGGTGTAGCTGGAGAGGCTTCCTTTGTTGGGGAGGCCTGATGTTCGAACATTGCAGCCTCTGACCCTCTTGAGTCCTGGAGTGGTCTGACATATCCCATTAAGGAGAAGCTCATGCCCATGGCATTTTTATATTCTTGGACATATTGTCTTCAAGTTACTCCTTGCCAGTGATACTAGGACAAATTCCTAAAATGTGTAACCATTTCCCATCATATCAATAGCCCATGATCTCATCTGTTCCAGTTGGCTATATCAGATCTACAGCCAAATACTCATGTTCTAGAATTTGGACAAATCAGAAAAAAATCCATGGATATGAGTGGCAGGGATTGGGGTGAACATGGCAGAGAGAGGGGCAGTGGTGCAGGAACAGAGTCCTTAGGTATTGAGTTTATTGGATCTCGAGCTTTCCCCCTAAGGCTCCCTGAACATCCACCTCCCCTAGTTTTCTTCTCCTTTCTTCCTGGGAAGCGGCAGTTCCTTTGGTTTCATAGTCAAGCAGACATCTTTCAGATAACACAATGCCAGTTTTCAGTTTTGCTGGTTCTCTACTCTTCATATGAGATTTGACGTCCCTTCCACTCAGGTCCTTGGCTTTAGTGAAAGGCGAAAAACAAAACCCTCCTCTCCTGTTTTGTCACGGCTGACAATGGCCAGCATCTTCTTAGCAGCACTTTTAGGAGTGATTTTCGTCACTCTTCTACTGACTATGGAGAAGCAGGAGGTGATAGTATTTGATGTTTCCCACACACCCTTACCTGGATTCATTTTCATAATACCTGGATTACCCATAGAGTAAATGAGGGTTAAGATTGTTAACTTTACTTTATTTTATTTTTTTCACAGTGTTCATAGCAGCTTTATTTTTTTTTTTAGTTTAAAATTTTTATTTATTTTTTTTTACTTTATAAAGTTTCATATTTTTTTAACATATGCAATTATTTTCCATCATTTACAATACAGTAGATGCAATGACACTCAAAACAGCAAAGCAAAGTAAAAAATCAAAACACCAACTTCTGTCTCATGTAATTAGACTTATACAGAAATTAAAAGATTAAGTAACAACTAGTTAATCACCTAATTTCACAGCTATCTGAAGTGGCAATCGTAGTCTTAGCATGGTTATTTTAATGAATTTTTAAAAATATAATAGAAGGAAGTTACCAAAATTTGGATTGAAGCCTATTTCACTTTGCATGTGTATCCTAACTTAGTTCTGTAAACATTGCTTGAGTTCCTGCTGTGTCATAATTGCTCAGAAGATTCTACATATGTGGAGATAATTAATAGATGGCCATGTTCTTTGAGTCTCAGAAGCTGAAATGTAAAATATTGCATTCTTGTGAAAAAAAATTTTTCCAGTAAAGTTTTAAGGATAAATACGGAGGCATTTTAAACACTGAATTGTGGTAACTCCTGCACAGTACGTGTTACATCCGTGTTTCCCAAATTTCAATATATATTTAAATGAGCTATTGTTAGGTTAAAATGCAGATTCCAAATCAGTAGGCCTGGGACGGGACCTGAGATTCTGAATTTCTAACAATCTTCTGCTGGTCTGTGTAAGACACATTGAGTAGCAAAGGCTTAGAAAATCCTATGAATGACATTTCTTATATACACCAATGGATACCTAGAAATCTGTTTAGATGAATCGTATCCTCTTAAAACTGTCACCTACCCTAAAAAAAGAGAATTCTGACATTGCATTATTTCAAGACTTCTCATTACTTATTAAAATTGACTTACAATAAGTTTAAATGTACAGAGAGGTCAAGTGACTTGAATGTTATCAGAGAGCATACTGGCCAAAGTTTGAGGGTTTGCCCGGACGACTAGATGGAACTTGCTGTTCAGTTGTAAGTCTTGACTGGCAACCTTTCAGGGGCTGTTAGCTGAAGTGCAGAGAAGTGAACTCACTCCCCCAGACCCGTGACTAATGGCCCAGGAGGTCAGCTGACCATCCATCTGGGGTTGCAAGTCAGACACATTTCCTGGTCTCTCAAGTAACTTGATGCGGATGCTTGTAAATCAAAATACTGGCATATGGCTTCATGTAGTGCTAGAGAAACTTAGGGAAGTGCTTCATTCTTTATTTTTTTTCGGTTTTCTTCCTCTGTGCTCGCCTCCTGTCTTCTGTCTGGGAACTATGAGTTCAGCCTCCCTGAATCCAGCCATCTGATTAATTCAACTCACCCTGTTAGCATATGCATGAGCCCCAGAAAGTCTAAAGATTTCATTCACTTGGGAGGGAACATTATACCAGTGGTACATCCCCCTCCTGCTGTTCATAGGGTCTAAAGTCCAAGCTTGTGGGTGTGTTTAGCCATTAAAGGATTTAACAATATAGAACAAAAGGAGAAAAACTCAATTGCCAGGATAATTTAAGAGCTCTTCACATCACTTGAGCTAAATGCCGCCATCTTGCATTGATAAGTTCCAGGGCAGTTAATTAAAACCTTCACCTTGTCAGTGTTGGAGAGTATGGAATCCCAGAAGACTTTTTTCCCACAGGAAGTAATTTTAAGGGCCAGGGGAAAGGCAAAAGCAGAAGTCAGACTATGGCCTTGTTAAAAAAAATCAAATATAAATTTTTCTGCCAAAACTAAAATTTCAAAATACATTAGTGACTTCAAACAAAGTGTGCCACATAATCAAGTTAGGAGGGCAAGAAAGATCGGTATTAGTGTGAGTCTTGAATGCTTAGCGTCAGTCCACCTCTAAGGTATATAGCTTTCATCAAACTTCTGCCCAGTAACGGCTTCTTTATTGTTGGAACTTTTTTTATGGGTTTGAAATATATTCTGTATGCTTAGTGATCCTAAGTTGGACTTCCCTGATTGCCACTTTATGTAAACTATGTGAAGTTTGAACCACCAGTAAATCAAAATTCAATCCCTTTTTATAAGTGTCTGGACACTTCCATATTTCAACTTAGTTTAAATCAATCACCTTCCTCAACATTTTGCCTCTCTATAATTCCTAATACCTTCAGCTTTCAACCATGTCCTGGCTCTCATTTCTAGAACTGACCCTCCCACTCAGTTCTTATCTCTATTTTTCACATTTAAGACTGTTTTATAAAGTCCATAGTTTACAAAGTTTCATTAAAAAAAACCCCAGCAACTCGAAAATGCTATTTGTTTTTAAAATGTAGCACAGTTTCCAAACAGTTTTCTTCTTTGTTTTATTTGTTTTCATAGCACTTCTGTAACCAAAATAATACAATGTACAATTTACATTAAAACATTCACACAGAAATGTGAAGATACATGCCAAAGTTATATATAATATAAGTTATTTATATATAAATGCAAATTAGGAATTGTGCTCAGAGTTCCTAAATTTATAATCTGTCACAATGAATACTAAGACCTTGACCTAAGACACATATGACAGGTTTCAAAGAGCAGCTGATACTCTTATTTGGGAAGAAGGTTGAGTAAAGAAGAGAAACAAAAGGTAGATTGTTTACACCATTCTGCTGTGAACTTGAGCGTGCAGGAACAAGTTGAAAAAGTAGTTTGGAAAGTTTCGGATAAGCGCTTGAATATTTGGAAATTCGCTTATCAGCGCTTGCAAATTGTGGATCCTCATTTCAGAAGAGGGCTTGAAGGCATCTACCCACGCAGTTCCCATTGTCATCCCTAAAACAAATACCCCAGATTCACTTCAATCAATTCAGTGCACACAGTCGTGTGGTTTGGGGCTTACCTTATGAAACCAGAGACTTTTCACCTTTAATTACCAGAATTAATCTAAACTTCAAGACTCCAGTATGAAATCCCCACCTGTTCTATAACACACAAATAAGAGACTTCTAAAACCATGCACCTGTCAGGAGTTACTTTGATGACAAAATGATAAAATAGACAAAAGAATTTCTTATGCTTCTTCTCTTGAACCTAATGAAGTAATAACAGTCGTAGACGCTAAGATATTAATCTTCTGGAAGAGTGCTGTGGGGTTTGTTTCCCATCCCATGGCTGAGTTTTTGAGTATAGGAGACTTTCTGGATTCAAGGATTCAAGTTTTTGATGGGCATCACTGAGTCTCAGTCCTAAGGTACCTTAAAAGACTAAATACACCTCAACTCAAAAAACAGGTTTGTATCAGGGCTTGAATTGGATGTTTTCCTCATTATCCCAACTCTGAGGGGGACTTACCAACAAATCCCAAAACATACATACATAAGAAAGAAAACAGGCACTTACATACATTTTTAAGTCATTCTATTCATTCGTATTCATTCATTCCCCTATCCATGCATTCTGTTAGTCATTAATATACTGCTAGCTATTTTAATATTCTTAGTCATTAATCACCCTTTATGTTTCAAGCACTCTGTTGAGTACATACAAAGTGAGGCAAATTTGAATAAGCTCTTACTGCAAAGAATTTACAGTCACATAATGGCAAGGGGACATTCTGAGAGCTCAGAACATGGCATCAGGGGGCAGGTGGAATTTCAACTAAGTCACAAAGCATGCATAAGGAAGTCCCAGGCAGACAAGGTGGAGAAAATACTCCAAGGGTATAGCATGATTGCAAATTTGCGATTAAGGAGCAAGTCTCAGTTTGAAGATATGGAGAGGAGAAGGGTAGAGGGTTGGAAGGAAAATACAACAGGACGGATAGTTGGAAGCAGTGTCAGGTGAGACTGGGGAGGGTGGAGTGGTGGTCATTCCTGATATTCTTTCTTCCCTTTCATTTTCAGTGCCTCATTTTTAACCCTCTCCTTCCTAGGTAAGCAGAAAGTATGGGTGGTAGCTGTAAGACAGGGAGTGGACCTTACCACTGGTCTGGGGACTCTGGGACTCATGATGCTCTGAGTGTTCGAGTCCATGTCACAAGGCCTCAAAGATTTTTCTAAGGTACAGCTGGAAACAGTAGCCATGTAAACATGCAGGTGGTCTCATCCAAACTGACATGTCTCTTTACCTTTCCCTTTGAATTTTGGTCCATCAAGCAAAATCCCTGGGCACTTTTCTTTTCATCCGCTGGATGATGATTATAATCTCCATCCATAGAGTTTGTAGGATCCATTGATTTCGGGGATTTCCTTTAGAACTCAGTTCTAGGGGCGCCTGGGTAGCTCAGTCGGTGAAGCCTCCGACTTTGGCTCAGGTCAGATCTCACGTTCGTGGGTTCAAGCCCCGCATCGGGCTCTGTGCTGACACCTCCGAGCCTGGAACCTGCTTCTGGTTCTGTGTCTCCCTCTCTCTCCGTCCCTCTCCCTCTCATGTTCTGTCTCTTTCTGCATCAAAAATAAATAAAACATTAAAAAAATTTTTAGAACTCAGTTCTATAATTCTATGACTATTTGTTCATATCCATTCATCCTGAATATGCATAGAAGCATCATTTCTAAGACACTTAATCTGACCTACTTTATATAATTCACTGTTGTATGATGTGGAAAGTGTCATGAAAAAATTTAAAAGATTTTGAAAAGGGTAAAATGAACGAGGTGCCTTGTTAAGCACGCCTAAGTAACTCACATTTCATCGTCTTTGAGCTTCTTAAAACTTTGTATAAATACTGTTTACTATATATACAGTATGTCTATACTGATAGTATTGCAAACAATTCTCGTCCATAAAAATGCAACTGTTTTCAGATGGAGATTCAGTTGATTATTGTCTTATGGGCATTAACTAATTTATAAATTTATTTCAGCATTTCTAATGACCAATACGTGTTTTTCAAATTCTCCTTTGAACTACCTCCAACAGCTTACAGATTATCTCATTAATTAGTAAAATAAAATCTTTGCTATGTCTCCATTGTATACTTGTATAAAAGTCATGATTTCATAACAAAAATATTCTTTAACAAAGATAAGGGATCTGATCATATATCCTGCGGTCACAATTTCCCTGGCAGAGACAGTGCACTTCCTTTGCACTCCATTCCTCTCCAGCTCTACAATGGAATAAAGGTCATAGAAGGATTAAATAGGAGAGCTTATTCTGTTTTCAACAAATAGCGTGAGAAGTATGTGGATCATTAACTCATGGAATAAATGCCACCAAATGATTTGTTAAAATTACAAGACACAGCAGGCCACCACCTCACCCTGTGAAATCCAGGATCTGAGTTTGTATCAAATTGTGGTTCAGCATTTGATTTTGCACTCTTCCCATTTTTTTTTAATTTTCTTTTTGAGACACAGAGAGAGACATAGCAAACAGGGGAGGGTCAGAGAAGACAGAGAGAGAGAGAGAGAGATACAGAATCTGAAGCAGGCTCCAGGCTCTGAGCTAGCTGTCAGCACAGAGCCCGACGCGGGGCTTGAACCCACAGACCATGAGATCATGACCTGAGCCAAAGCTGGACACTTAACCAACTGAGCCACCCAGGAGCCCCTCTTCTTATTTTTCAAAGACAGTAATTTTCAGTATGCCAGAGAGATGAACTCTACCAGTGGTACCTTTATTGCAAACTTTTCAAAATGAATTAAGTGCATTTTTTTAAGTTTACTTATTTACTTTGATAGAGAGCGGGGGAAAGGGGAGCGGAGAGAGGGAGAGAGAGAATGAATCCCAAGCGGGCTCCACACTGTCAACGCAGTGTCGCAGGCGGGCTCCATCTCACAAACCGGCAGATCATGACCTGAGCTGCAAACAAGAGTGGGGGATGCTTAAGCCACAGAGCCACTCAGGTGCCCCCAGCACCGTGTTTCTTAATTAGTAATTTTCAGTCTTAAAATAAAAATGAATGTTTAAATGCTGAGAGAGAAACCAGAGGGAAGAGAGGGAGGAAAGGAAGAATTGGGGAAAAACCAACTGACCTGGTGCCCATTTGGTACCTTGCCTCCTGGGGGCAGTGGTGGAGAAGAAAAGTTGAACCGCAGGAGGCATATTGAATGATAATTAAGAAACATTGGTTCAGATTCTTTCAGCCTCTACATGACCAGCACCTGAGCAATTCCTACCCTTATCTTTTTCATTAGAGAGAACCCATTTGTCATCAAGGCTTTTTCACTGTCTCCTTACCACCACATACCACTTTGCTGGACCGTCCCCAAGTTTCTGAGTCTTTTCAAGACTGGAGATCAAACCTTTCATTACTGAACCATGACCGTGCCTTGGCTCGGTGCAGTATTGGCTTCCACGGCATTATTTTCCATCTAGATTAAAATAATTACATTTTACCCTCCCTACATTTCTGTTTCAAGACTATAAAATATTTTGACAGCTCTCACCAATTGGCATTTTTGTGATTCAGTTTTCTAGAAAAGCATTTCTTGTGCCTAAATTTTTGGCATGAGTCATTTCCACTTCTGAACCTCCTACAACAGCTTTGCTCCAGACTGGAGAATTTGCAATTTTACCTGTAATTACATGATATAGTCTTCATTGTAAATATAATTTAAAGGTATCTTAAACAATTATTATTAGCTCCTGAAAAACAAAACAAACAACAACAAAAAAGAAAAAAAAACAGTCCTAACTGTGATGATCTCTTTGGGAGAAACAAATGCCAGATCAACAAACCAAAACTTACTGCATTGTTCGTAAGTCAGACTACAATACATTGAGAAATATGACTAACTTCTCACATTGGCACTTAAAGGTTAGAATAAGTGAAAATCCAAGTAAAGAAATTATTTACCACAAGGAGATGAACCTAAAGTTAAGGTTTTTTCAGTGAAAATGTTCAGTAGTTTTATTATTTACTATGGCCATCCATACTAAGTTGAGAAGATATAGCAGAAAATCTAAAACATTAGTTTAGATTTTGGTTTCCAAGTGTGTTCATATATGCTTCTCGTTACAAAAGTATTAATAGGGTACTGCAGAGAGCCTGGAAAACAGAAAAATATTGAGAATATTAAAAAGGCATTAATTCCACTTTTTGGATATAATTACCATTAACATTGAGCAGTATAACCTACAAGGATATTACATATGCATACATATATTTTACATGTTTTAACCTGCTCTTTATGTTAATAATGTATCATGAACATTTTTTTCTTATAAATTAGCAAATTTGTGAAATGTAATGTGTAAAGTCTGCATAGACTCAAGCCTATAAATATTTCCATAGATCATTTATTTAAATTCTCCTTTGTTGAATATGTGCTTTTCCTCAATAATTAATTATTATAAATAATACCTTCTTGAACATTCATGTTTATCTATGTAAATATCTGTTTTTGAATGTCTCTGTGTATTTCATCATCATTTAATCCCACAAATACAATTGTTTCACCAAAAGGTACTAACATGTTCAACTTGGAATATTCTGAGCAACTAAATTTAAAAAGATACTCACACATTAAGGTGTTTTAGTCCATACTGTGTGATTGCCTGCTAGAATTATTAAAGTGTTTTCTGCACTCACAATTCACTATTACTCAGAGTAACAGGAGGACAGGCATTTAAAATAATTCTTGGCTAACAAATATTTATTAAACACCCATCAGAAAAGAAATATTTTATCTGAAATACTTTAAAATTATTTTTGAAGGACTTAATTCAGGTGCCTGGGTGGCTCAGTTGATGGAGTGTCCAACTCCTGATTTCAGCTCAGTCAAAATTCAGAGTCATGAGACCAAGCTCACATGGGGCTCTAACTGGGTGTGGAGGCTGTTTAAGATTCTCTGTCTTGGGGCGCCTGGGGCACTCAGTCAGTTGAGAGTCCGACTTAGGCTCAGGTCATGGTCTCACAGTTCGTGGGTTCGAGCCCCATGTCAGGCTCTGCGCTGACAGAGCCCAGAGTCTGCTTCGGATTCTGTATGTCCCTCTCTCTCTAAAGCCCCTCTCCTGCTCATGATCTGCCTCTCTTTGTCTCTCAAAAATAAATAAATGTTAAAAATTTTTTTAAGAAAAGATTCTCTGTCTTCTTCTCTCTGCCCCTCTGCTGTGCTCTCTCTCTCTCTGTCTCTGAAATGAATGAGTGAATGAATAAGTGAAATATTTCTATTTTTGGTTATTATTAAATAGAAATATTCATCATTTGGGGCACCTGGGTGGCTCATTTGGCTAAGGGTCCAATTTCAGCTCAGGTCATGATCTCACAGTCTGTGGGTTCGAGCCCCATGTCAGGCTCTGTGCTGACAGCTCAGAGCCTGGAGCCTGCTTCACATTCTGCATCTCCTTCTCTCTCTGCCCCTCCTCCACTTGCACTCTGTTTCTGTCTCTCTCTCTCAAAAGTAAATAAACAATAAAAAAAACTAAAAAATATATGCATCATTCAAACTGGATATCATGATTAGATTTCAAATTTGTTCTTTTAAAAATACTAAAACAATTTGTGGGGTAACATTTGAGCATATTTTTATCTCAAATCATATCTGACACGGACACTGGTAATTCGATGTTAGACTAAGATTATTCGAAGGAGAACTAGATAATTAGGAGAGGAGGAAGGACAGGAGGAGGGGAAAGTGAGGGAGGAGGAAGAGGGGAGGGGATGGAAAAAGGGACACTAAGTACCTTTTCTGAGTTCCCACCATAATGAAGCCAAGATTGTCCCTTCCTTTCCTAACTCCACCTACCTCTGCAAAAACGGAATTCACACATGGAAAGGGAAATTGCTCCTTTAGGAAAAATTTCAATTAAACATCTAGCAAGTGAAGCAAACACAATGCAAACTTAAGGATTACCAAGGGTCATCTCTGCCATCACCAGACAACTGCAGGGCTCTGTAATTACTAACAAATCTGTCCTGCTCCGCTTCACGATCATGATGAACCCAGATACACATTTGCTGACAAATCAGAGTCGGAGGTAATTGCAAACATCATATAAAGTTACAGCCATGGTGTATAGTTTGGGAGACTTTATTCTTATGTTGCTGATTATTGCTTTTTTTTTTTCTATTTTTAGGAAACATTTGGCAGTTGCTCACTTGCACTTGGGTGTGTGTGTGTGTGTGTGTGTGTGTATTGGTGTGTGTGTTGGTGTAGGTGTCAGTGTGTCTGGTATCTTTGAGGAGCAATAAGAAAGACACAAATATTGTACATACACCTTCTGAGGATTTAGCTGTTAAAAGACTAATGTGTCCAATTGTATCCAATTATCACCTTCAACCTTGTAACTATATCAACAATCATAAATTGTAACTGTTTGCACGTAGATCATTGTTGAGGACATTTTAAGTTACAGAACTCACAGAAGTATATGTCACTGAGAACAGTTTCATTGGCGTTTGAAAAATTCCCAATTATCAAAGCACGCAGGAGTTCAGATAAGCAGATATGGACAGGAGAGCGCTTCTTTCCCTTACCCACACAATGCTGTTGATTGATATCTGACTATTTCTGCCTCCTCCAGGATTGAAGCAGAGAAACAGCAAGGCTGTGGCCATGACCTCCTTTTACATTAAGGTTTGTCTCAGACACTGAGACTTTCTAACCCATTCATTGTATTTGCCTTTTGAGACATAGAGATGGCAATCTCTTTTTTGGGCATTGTAGATAGGGCAAACTCTAAAGAAGAAAGGGAAGTCAAATAATCCACACAAAGGATTAAAATCAAGAGAAATAACCGTTGCCAAACTTGAAAATATGCCGCTTCTTATAAACAACAAAAAAGGAGTAAAAAACTCTATGACCTTTACAACTACTCCTTAACTTTTTCCCCCTGTTCCTCCAAGATTCACAGATTTTAGACACTAAGGAAGATAAACGATGAGTGAATGGTATCAGGTGTCCTTCAGTATTCTTGGCTATGCCCTGGGGTTCCATTTGTGTTTCAGTGGACTCAGCAATCAGGTGAGCTGTGCTAAGCACTTATTGAATTTGTAGTTTAGGTGCTGGAGAAATGGTCAGGATCTGCATAGCCTGTCTTCAGGGCAATGCTTGTTAACCAAACGTACTTCCTTTAAGAATCTAATAATGAATCCAAACAGCTTTAAAAGAAACAGAAAGGATGAGGTAATTTATTTCAACCTTTCCTCTATAGTTTTATTTTAAATTGCTTTATACACATCCCAGATTTTCACTGAACTAAACAGAAACACTCTGGGTGCCCTGGTTTGCAGGTTTGGGGAACTTCTGTCCCCAAATATCAAAATTGTAATGATGGAGCATAAAATAAATGCAATAGATACAGTGACAAATGACAGAGTCAAGTCTCAAGTCATAATTCACTCAAAGGGACCCGCTGATATCATAAGCTGGGAAAGTAGAGCTTGAGTTATTTATACTTAGTAGAATTTTAAGAGCCAACTACTGTAATTTATCCAACTCATGGGTATCAATTGTCTTTTCTATGTGTATCTGTCTGGAAAGCAAGGGAAAACAAAGAAACAGATCATTCTTTTGGAGGTTTCTGTACTTTGTGATTGATAAGCAAAAGTCGTTGTATTGTGTACTCGAATCAAAGCTAGATGAATACACTTTAAGTACAGTCAAGGAGAGTGCATAAACAAAGAAGAAAATTGTATGCCTATTTCTGTAATCAATTTGTATACCTTGCGCTTTTTTATCAGAATGTTTCCCTGATAGACGAGAGGTTTTATTTTACTTTTTGTTACTATTTCTCTAAATTGAAGGAAATGTTATTAGATATCAGGATTTTTTTCTAGACACTTGTACAGAGGGGGACACCACAGAGAGGAACTCAGTTAAAGGGACTTCATGGCTCAGACTGGACTGCGGACCCCCACTGGGAGGGGGGCCCTCAGAGGGATGAGTTTCTCTGTCCCTGGATCCCTGCAGCAGCCTGCTCCCAGCCATCTTTCTGACTTCCTCTTTGTCTGTTGCAATTATTACATTTACTCTCTTTGTGTTCAGTTAATCTCAGCCTGACTTGCTTTCTGTGTTTGGATTTGAAGAAGTTGTCTCCATGCTTCCTTCATATGTAGACCTGATCACTGCAATCGAATCATGAGAAAATGTTCTCTCTCACACCCTCCGATGCTGGTTGTAACAGTAAAAACAACAAAGTACCTCTTGTTGTGAATGTAAATTCTAGGTCACTCTCTCATCTTGTTTTGTATCTGTGTGTCATCCAATAAGACTTTCAAATGCCTAAAACCTCTAATACTTTTCCTTGTTACCAAACATAGAGTCTTCTACGCCAGTATTTTCCACAAAGAGGATTTCCCTGGCAAATAGGCTGTGTCCATTGCCTGTTCTCTTACTTTTGCATCTATGTCTCTTCATACATTCTAGAAATAATTCAACCTAGACATAGCATTTTTCTTCACATAAGGGCAGAATCTCAGGATTACATTGTCCTTATGTTCTTGATAACAATGAACATCTCTCTGCTCATCCAGACTACTGCATCAGGGTTGCTAAGATAGAAAGAACATTTTAAATAAACACCCAAATGTCATCCTTTAATTTCCCTTGAATGGGAAATTTGGGACAAATTAAGGAGTACATCCAGATCCAAGGCTTTATTGATTCTCTACGGTTTCCCTGATTCACTCTAAAAATCTAGTACAAATGTCTCTGTGATCATAATTTGCACATAATCATCTGTTGAGGGATGGGGAAGAACCCAGTGGATAAGGTGTTGCAGAAGCAGTTAATCACTTATCACAATAAATGCCTGATAAACTGCCCTCACTCCTACCATGGTACGTTACTCCCCAGATACCCTAATACATCATAGCATCTCAAGAATAAAGGAAATAAAGTATTCAAATATACTATTAAATATTAAATATAGCATTCTGAATCACAAATGAATAAAATGCAAGTAAAACATGTATTTTAGACTAAACAATTGATTCACTAATACATCACTAATTTAAAACTGCATTATTTTGCCACATGTTCACTAATGCTGAAGTGATGATTATAAAATGAATTTGTCACTGGAAAACAGCATCAAACATTTCTTCTGAATTAAAGCCCTGTGTTCAAAGCAACTTGTAAAATATGCTTTTAAATTTAACTAAATTATCCTTAGTAATTTAAGCCCTTTCTCTTTTGTGATTAAACATAAAATCATTGTATCTAAAAGTTAAAACATAATTAATTTAGACATAACAAATATCCAGCAGTTAAAAATCACTCTACAGTTCTTTTTTAAAAACATTATTTATTTAGTTTTTGAAAGAGAGGATGAGAGGGAGAAGGATGGGGGGTGGAGGAGGGACAGAGAATCCCAAGCTGGCTCCGTGCTCTTAGCACAAAGGCCAATGTAGGGCTCGAACTCACAAACCATGAGATCATGACCTGAACCAAAATCAAGAGTCAAATGCTCAACAAATTGAACCACTCAGGAGCCCCCACTATGCAGTTCTTAATGTTAAAACTATCCTCTCAATGCGTTGAAAAAGTTAACTTAAATTTTCAATAACTGCACAATTGTCCCATTAATATTCCATTAGAATGTTATAAGCTAAGAGCTGGGAACATCAGAATTATCTAGGTAAGTATTTTCTTCCAAATTAGGACAGGTATATAATGAAAGCTAAATGATAAACATGATAAACATTTTGTGGCAGTTGAAGAATCTTGTTAGGGGAGGAGAGTCATATTTGAAGGATCCATAGCCAGGAACAGTATTCAAAACATATTGCAAGTTGTTCTGATAAACTTCATTGGGTCCACTCAGTTCATAGAATCAATCCTATACACCAGGTAGATTTATAACTTTTGTAATAAATAGTACTGTTTTGATTGTTCATTGCGATGATTTCAACAAACTATTATGCAGCCAGTGGCTTAACACCAGTAAAATTCAAGTTTAGGCTTTATATATATATATGTATGTATGTATATATGTATATATATACACACATATATACACACACATATATATGTATGTATATAATGCATGTAATGCATCTTCTGTTTCATAGGGAAGTTCCGTATATTCAATAATATACTGTCTATGGAGCACCTGGGTGGCTCAGGTCATGATCTCATGGTTCTTGAATTCCAGTCCCTGGCTGGGGTCTGTGCTGAAAGCATGGAGCCTGCTTGGGACTCTCTGTTCCTTCCCCTGCTCACACGCTATCTCTCTCTCTCAAATAAATAAATAAAAAACTTAAAAAATAATGTACTCAGGGCATCTGGGTGGCTCAGTATGTTAAACATCTGACTCTTGGTTTCAGCTCAGGTCATAATCTCAAGGTTTTGTGGGTTTGAGCCCTGTGTCGGGCTCTGGGCTGGCAGCCCAGCCTCTGCTTGAGATTCTCTCTCTCTCTCTCTCTCTCTCTCTCTCTCTGCCCCTCCCCTACTCTGTCTCTCTCAAAATAAAGAAGTAAACCTAAGGAAAAAAAAAACATACTATCCTTGTGGTTCCAACTCTAAATCATAACCACCATCTACTCATCTCTTTTGCTTGTGAAGATGCTGGGTTACCAGCACGTGCAGGGCTACTCCTGATGGACAAATGATAAACTTTCAAGATTTCCTTCATAAATCGCCATAAGGCCACGAAGGCAGGTCTCTTCCTATGAAAACCAGTATGAGCCCCATGTGACTCGCCTGTCACCCAGAGACGGGCAGTCTCCGCGAGGGTCTGACCTGAGCAGGTGCGCGGCAGCTTGGGCTGAGAGGAGCCACGTGGCCTTTTTCCGGCTCTGCTGACGCCATCCTAAATGTGTAGTTTTTGAACAGTGTCTCACATTTCAGTTTGTGCTCAGTCCCATAAATTAGGTAGCCAGTCCTGAATAAGGTTGTCCCAGAGATTGAAGAAAATAATATATTGTGCAAGAATACCAAAACCAGAGAATATAATTTCTTGTACTGTCCTCATAAAAGCACTTAGGGAAATGCCGAAACCCAAGGAGCAGGCAAATTATTCACCATTGAGCCATATTTCAAGGGCCAGCTAAAGAAAAATCACCTCAATTGTAAAGTCGTTTATGATTCTGTAGTTGAAGGCGGTTAGCAGTTAGCACTTAAGTTTTGAAAAGGAGAATCATAATAGCTAAATTTAGCAGAAAAAGGTTGTTTTTTCCCTTTCAACTCATTTTCCGTGTGACAATTAAGCCTTAATCTGCTGAGGCATCTATTGAATGTCCAGAAAGAGCTCCTGTCCTATGCTTGCAGAAGGCTGCTATTAGAGACCGTCTTTGGGAACATTGAGAAAATAATCACTTAGGTTATTTTTCTGTTGTGCTGATCAATGGAGAAATCCAGTTAAAGCAGTGCTGGAAGTATCGGAGCCAGGACCAATATCCTGAGAATGAGGCAGGATGCCTCCCAACACCCTGCATCCGTTACGGGCAAAGCCAAGGGCCAAGCAGCAGGGCACGCATGCGCCCTCCCTGCCTGCACGCAGTCCTCTCTCTCCACCCTTAGGGCAAGGAACATCCCACGCAGGGCTTCTTCCTAGAACTGCCTTTTCAGAACGGAAATTCTCTTCTGCCTCCTCTTCTGGTTCCAGCCTAGGTCACATGCAAATGGCTTCAAAGGAAGCTGGGAAATTCAGTTTATGGCTTCTATGTTAAGGAGGCAGGAGTCATGAAATAGAAAATGCTGACCTACTATAATCATGAAAAATGTCTGATAGAGGGGAAATTGCTTCTTAATCCAGAGGCTGTTAATGGGGTATTTTTTGTTCCAGGGACCATTAGCAATACATCTTTTTAAAAAGTTTTATTTATTTGCTTATTTATTTAATTTTTTAGAGAGAATGAGCAGGGAAGGGGCAGAGAAAGAGAGAGAGAATCCCAAGCAGGCTCTGCCCTATCAGCACAGAGCCAGATGCAGGGCTCGAATTCATGACCTGTGAGATCATGACCTGACCAGAAACCAAGAGTCGGCTACTTAACCAAGTGGGCCACCCAGGCACCCCTATCTAAAGACATTTTTGGTGTTCACAACTTGCAATGGGAGGGGAGGGGAAAGGGGTGTGGAGCGTGGAGGACACGGATGCTGCTAAACATCCTCCGTGCACAGGTCACAACAGAGAAGTATCCCGAACATCAATAGTGTCATTGCTAAGGAACACAGCCCTTTAATTTTTTAAATACTTATTAATTTTTCAGAGATAGAGAGAACACAAGGGAGGACAGGGCAGAGAGGGAGAGAGAGGGAGAGAGAGAGGAACAGAGGATCCAAAGTGGGCTCTGCACTGACAGCAGAGGACCAGATGTAGGGCTTAAACTTGCAGACCACGGCATCATGACCTGAGCTGAAGCTGGACACTTAACTGACTGAGCCCCCAGGCGCCCTGGTTTAATCTTTCTTTCCACAGCCCTTCCCATTGGTTCTCATATCATAATGACTGGGGAGGGGAGGGAAGCCCAGGAATCCGTATCATCTTAAGTTCTACAGGTGATGCTGAAATATCCAGGTTTTGCGCTCAGCACAGAGCTCCTCATTGTAAGGCACATGTGTATTTTCTAATCTAGCATTTTAAGTACTAAGATTTCTGTTAGACTGTAAATTCATTCTTTAAAAATGTTTCTTTATTTTTGAGAGTGAGAGAGACAGAGTGTGAGCAGGGAAGAGGCAAAAAGAGAGGGAGACACAGAATCCAAAGCAGGCTCCAGGCTCTGAGCTGTCAGCACAGAGCCTGACGTGGGGCTTGAACCCATGAACTGTGAGATCATGACCTGAGCCAAAGCCAGATGCTTAACTGACTGAGCCCCCCAGGTGCTCCTGTAAATTCTTTATCTGATTAATTTTTGTCAATAACTAATATGTATCCTCTAGAATAGTAGATTATACCTAGTAGTTCCCAAAGGATTTTTGTTTCTTGGGGGAGGAAACTAAGTTGCATAGTTATTATGTGATAGACATTGTGCTGTTTTTACATCATCATGCCACTGTAATTCCAACCAAAACTCTGCTATAAACTTTACCAATTTTGTACATGATAAAAGTATTGAAGAAACATCATTTTATAACTGGACCATGTTTGCAGTGATGGAATTGACATTTAAATCAACTCTTATAGAATCCCAATTTTTGGTTGTGTTTTTGCCCATTCATTAATTGTTTCCCATTGATTCCAGAAATATTTATAAATAGTAAATAAGAAAACAAGTATTGCTTTCAGGTTGCTTGGGGATCTCATTTAGAAAGATAGAAAAGTGAAAAGGCCATTTTCAATTCATTGTGAAAAAATCATGGAATTATGAGATGCAAAGGGTCCTTCTAGAAACTGAAATGAACTCCACACTGGGGGTTTAAGGAAAGCCATAGGAAAGGAGAGGCCGTCTGCACTGATGCAGAGTAAGAAAAATAGCCATTGGGGGTGCAAGGGAGGTCACCACCAAGTAGGTGTGAAGATGATAATGTCTAAAGGATTATATCTGTCCCTGAAAACTGATGCTTTTAATGTCAAATGTCATACAGACAGGAAATGGATCAAGCAGTTTAGGAAATGTTAATAAAGACACTGCCCAAGTTAAGGAGAAAATAGTGATTAGTAAGTGTTAATAAGGCAAGAATAAAAAGCAGCATTTGGAATCTGGGCATAAGGGAAACAGAAAAGGCATGGGCAAGCATGGTGCCCAGGCTCTGTCCAGTCACCTGGACGGATGGCGATACAATTCACTGCTAGTAGGATCGGCCTCTGCACACAGAAAAGGGAATGCTGAGAGAACCTTCCAGAGCACCATGTGACTATCAAGTGATATAGCCCCCCTCTTGGGCTTTCTCTTGGGTTTATTTCCTTTCTTTTGGAGTGTAACTCCAATATTTATTCCAAATATAGTCTTTGTGTGTCCAAGTCTGTCTTTTATTCCATAAGATTTTTTTTTACCTTTTCATTGAAATATGAGTTTGTCTTGATAGAAAATGTTGAGTTCCACATTCCTTTCCTGCAGCTTTTGAGCACATCTTCATCTTGAATATGATATCGCTGCCAACATCAATTTGATTCCTAGCTCTTTGTATACAAACCATAGACAAAAATTGCGTTTTCTTTCGGGAGGATCCCAGATTCATCTATTTGTTTCTGGTTTTTTTCCCCAAAATTCATGCAAATGGTTTGAGGTGTGTTTTATTTTTCCCTTTCATATGTAGTGCTATGGGCCCTTTCACTATGAATTTTTAACTGATTGATGAAATACCAAGAAATCACGACTCCGTTTTTAAAACATGTGGTCTTCTAAGAACTATTTTTTCTTTACTTCTGAGAGTTCTATTACACAAATATCAACAGATCTTCATTTGTCTACTATTATTTATTAAATTTTAAATTTTGCTGCTCATTCATCTTCTGGGACTTCTTCAGCTTATACTTTCTGTGCCTTATTGACTTATTAACTTAACCCATCTTGTTATTTATCACATCTACTGAATTCTTTACTTAAAGTAGCATACCTGTCACATTCAGAATCTTCTTCATGAATATCTGTTCTTTTTATTCATGGACATTTGTTCCTGTTTCATTTTCTGTCAATATCTCTCTCTCTATTCCTTCTAAGATATTTACTATGATTGGAGAGTATTATTCAATTTGTAATCACTCTGGTCTCTTACTTGTGCTACCTCTGGGATGGGTTGGTTCTTTTATTGTTGTTGTTGTTGTTGTTGTTGTTGTTGTTGTTGTTGTTGTTGAATACATTCCATGGATATCACAAATTTTTTTAATTCATAGTATTTTGGAGTATCTACTATTTCTGGGTTTGGATACCCATAGAGGTGATCAAGTCTCAGGATCTAAGCATAAACTGGGACCAGACTGTAGGTATGGAAGTGTCCTTTGTGCACGAGAGCTTCTGGAGTGACATCAAGGACCCAGCTATTCTGTATCTCCTCTTCCTCCACACTCGTATACGGGTCATACGGGCCATTCCAGCATCCCGTCTCCATCCTGGGCACTCCTTTTTTCAAAGAGATGCCTTCCGCATTTCAGGAAAGAAGAAAGAGGCATGCTATCCTGTTTGTTTGTTTATTTCTATCACTTTCCCATCCAAATGAGTTTCCATATCAATTTACCTCACCATCTCTTTTTGACATTGGGTGTTGGCTACCATATTTCTACCTTGGAGGTTACAGGGCTGGAAAATTTCCTCTCAGGTCAAGGTGGAAGGAGAATGTGGGACAAATTGTGTCACTTACACCTTTTTCACACACTGCGACTATGCCCTTATTTTGGAGCACTCCTGCCCCCTCCCACACCCATGGCACATTCTGGACCCCTTTCACCTTTGGCCTCTAAGAACTTTTGCAGAGAATTACATGAACGACAGAAAGACTCACCCATGCTTCTTTCCGTGTCTGTGATCATTCCAGAGAGAACTCAAGGGACAACGTAGGTTTATCACCTGCTCCGGAACTGGACTCCTATCATCTGTCTGGTAGCCTGCTCTCCTACAACACTGGTCTCACTCTGTGGTCTGGCTGATATTTCAAGCAACCCTCTTAAATAAAGGCAGCTAAGTGTTTCTCTAGGTAATTGTTATTCTCCTTGGGAGATGTGATAATTGCATGTGATGATTATACTTGAAGTTTTTAAAAACAATCATCCAAACCACTCTATTGTTTTACTTTAAATGACTGGAAAACTTTATACAAAAAGATATTTTGGTGATATTCTCTGCAAAAAACATTACATTTGAAATGAACTTTTCAGAAACCAAGGTTAGTCACTGTTACATGCCTAGCATCTAACCCAGGTCCAAAGATGTAATATAAGATGGACACTTTAATAATGTCCATTTTACTGAAATGCAGATACGTGAAGGAGAAGGATGCTTGGTTTAAGAACTGGGTTTACGTCCCAGCAGAGGAGCTAAGTCAGATGTCTGCTTTTGCTAAATATTAATTGTCCTAGGATAGATGGATAATATTGGCTGTAAGAATGCGATGCATTAATATATATAAGGTTCTTAATAACTACAATTATTGATACTTAATAAATTTTCATCATATGGTAGCCATTACTTCTATAATAGTAAGTATTGATTTTATTTCAATATATGTACATTTACAAATCTGATTCTCCATGTGCTGTATGAATCTCTGAGCTGGATTCTGTGATTCTACAATCATCTAATTGATCCTGAATACTGCTGCCAAATCCCTCTTTCTTATAACCACTTTGATCATTTCACATTCCTATTCAAAGGCTTTGATGGTGTCATTTCTTATTATACCTACTCACAACTTTTCTGCCCAGCTTTCATGACTCACCATGACTTGGCTTCCTCCTACGTATCAGTGCTAGTCAAGAGTCGTTGGCTGCAAAAAAACAAAACAAAACAAAAAAACCGAGAAAACCACTTGAGGAATTCCAAGCAAGGGTGGTCAGAATAACAATTTTCATCATGCAATCGCCTTGCAATGAGCACAAGATCTTAACCCCCAGATTCAGTAAGAACATTACTGGGAAGAGGTTGGGAACAAACCTCTTCTTGTGTTCCAGAAATGACACACTCCGTGCCTTCTCTGCTTCAGAAATTCCTCCGCTAGGGAGTGGCAATGCATGGCCACCATGTGAAACCAGTATGACTGTATGGGGCCAACCATTCCCAACAACTAGCCACAGCCTCTGCACCTTTTCACATATCCTAACTGGATTTGGGCCAGGGCATCTACCTCTGCCGGAGAGGAGAAGTGAGATCGTTAGGGAGGCCCCAGGACAGCAGATTGTGCTTTCCAAACACTGGTTGCTCATAGCAACACTGAAAAGATTACAAATTATCTTTTTATTAGAGATTATCTCTATAAAGATTATACGACAATGGAGTATCCAATATAAGTTTCCAGGACATACCCTCTATGCTTTTCAGTCCTGTCTTTCCTATAAACAGGAACTAAACACATTCCGACCTTACTCATTGTATTTGCTCCTGAAATCCAGGCTTTCACAAATAAGTAACATCTTTCTCTTCTCCTTTACTTCTAAAGCTCTGTGAGGGTCGTAGACTGGGCATAGATATATGCTTAACAAGTAGGTAGATGAGTGAATGAATACTGCTTACCAGGATTCTTCTTCTTTCCACAGATTCTCATTGCTGTGCTTCCAGAAAATTTTCTGTCTACTCCACAAAACCTGGCACACAATAACGTAATGTTTCTTTAAGCCATCCTCTCATATGCTTCCTGTTGTTTCCTGTGTATTAATCAGATCTTCTTTGGGTGTTACACCTCATAGGGTGGAAATTATATCTAATCTTCCACCTCATCTTGAAATCTCTCATAACACTATGATCATGGTTTATATATAATAAACACCTGTTGGACCAGGCCAACATTTGGTCAAAACCAGACCAAACTAACTTAGAAAAGCTGGATTTGCTTTTACAGTTTTATGGGGGAATGGTGATATAAAAATCATTGTCAAAATCTTAATTTTCTTAAGTTGTTCTGAACAATCATTGCCCATTGTTCATTGTTCACAAAATAACAACTCAATAATATCATTTGTTTCCAATCTTAATTAAAAATGTTCTCAGTAAAGTGAAATTGAAGAATTGTGATATGCAGAAGTGAGACAATAACCTGGATTATAACTTCAGTTTTTAGCCAGCGCAACAATGTGAAAGTAGGACTTGAGTGAGTCCCATTCAACGGATCGACATCAAGGGATTCAGTCAATATGCATCAGAGCCTTCAAAAATATTATCGCCACGACTATTAATGAAGAGGGAGCTCCAACAGCTCATGTTTTTAAGTATCTTAGAAGTGATTGAAGAGAAGGTTTTGAAGCACAAACTCGCAAGTCTGTAACAATAGCATCAATGCTTGGTGAACAGTAAATATTTGTCAGGCATTCCATTAATTGCTACACATAGATTATCCATTCTTATCATCCTAGCTATGGAAAAGTTTACTAATATTTTACCCCATGAAACTGAAGCTGAAGTAGTTTGAGTAATTTGCCTAAGAACGCGGCCAATTGGTGATGGATTTCTAATTCAAAGGTGTTTGGACTTTATAATCCGCATTAGCTCCAGGCCAAAAAGACAATTAAAAATTCCTGATGAAACTAAATAGGGTCTTCTGGGGTTTTTTTGCTTGTTTATTTTTGTAGAACACAGTTGATTTGGAGTACATTTATCTTTCAAAATGTAAAAGTGAAAATTATGTTGAACCCTTAGTAATTCTGAATGTGATTTATTGTGAAGACACTAAAACTAGATTATTATCTCTTTGAGAAATTTCAAATGTAGGAAGAAATTATTTTTAAATGAAATTCTCTCCCTCCAGTTTCTTTTATTGTTCATAACTTTTATAGAACTTAATGGTTCATGGAACCATAAACTCTGAATCTTTGGAAGTCTTATTATATAATTTTTCTATAGTTTTAGAGGAATTTCTTTATGCAAAAATGCCATTTGAATTGTAACTTCAAATAATTGTAATTTGCCACATCATGGATGACTCATAACTTTTGCCGAGCCCAATGAAGTATAGATCCCCTTGCAATGGTAAGAGAGATACACGGTATTTATTTTTATTTTTATTTTTTAATGTTTATTTATTTTTGAGAGAGAGAGAAACAGACCGTGAGCAGGGGAAGGGCAGAGAGAGAAGGAGTCACTGACTCTGAAGCAGGTTCCAGGCTCTGAGATGTCAGCACAGAGCCCGACGTGGGCCTCAAATTCACTAACTGTGAGATCATGACCTGTGCCGAAGTCGGCCGCCTAACTGACCGAGCCACCCAGGCACCCTGAGATACACTGTATTATGTTGTTTTATGTTTTCTTTTTTATCTCTTAATGACTAAAGAAGTTGAGGAGACTAATTTGGCAACCTGAAAATAGACTTTAATTCATCTGATTCTCTTCTGTCTAGTATGGCATTTCCAGTTTGACTTTATAGCTTAACTTAAATTCTATTTATCTCTACTTGGAGTAGGAACAAGTGAGGTCTATAGCTTTGGTGAGCGCCCTGATCAAAATAAAAAATAAAGAGAAAATTCAGGTGCCAATATAAGGTTTTAGTACACTGAAGTAGGAACTAGAGTTCTATCAACTCGAATGTACCAATGGACTCGACAGGTGATGTGAAAGTGTGACAGACACTGATGTAAGCAGGTGAATGTTAAGCTGTGTATTTCATACCTTAGAGAATTCTCAGAGAACTTTCCCTGTGCAGTGCCTACGTATTATCCTCTCTCTGAGTATGAGTAGGAGTTTAACTTGCTTCCAACCAAGAGATTCTGGTGGTGGAAGGAGACACCACTATCCATGACAAAGGATTGTGCAGCTGTTCCAAGGCCCTTTATCAGTGGTCTTTATTTCTGGGTGGATTTGGCTTAATCAGGTGGGTCCTTCACATATGAGTGAAATCATATGGTATTTGTCTTTCTCTGACTGACTTATATCACTTAGTATAATACATACTTTAGCTCCACCTATGTCATTGCAAATGGCAAGATTTGATTTTTTTGATGGATGAATAATATACACGCACACACACACACATATACATACATATACACACACACACACACATATATATATATTTTATATTTATATCAGGTCTTCTTTATCCATTCATCAGTTAATGGACATTCGGACTCTTTCCATAACTCAGCTGCTGTTGATTATGCTGCAACAGATATTGAGGTGCATGTGCCCATTTGAATCAATATCAAACTGCATCTATTTATGAAGTCTGAAAGCCTAAAAACTTGCTTGAAATTTAGAAAAACGGTGGGTGCCTACACAATTGTTCTTATCTTCTCAGACATGTTTTCATATAAGACTATCTCCACATCCTCCTGAAAAGACAGACGGCTCACATTCCACACTGCAAATTGCACGGGGTGATAAGGGTGCCTTTCTTATTCTAACTTTTCCAAGTCTTCTCAAGAACACCTCAGGCTTTTCACGGTCATCCACACTGACCAATACCCTTGTCATTGTTTTGTGAATCCAAACGAATAGGTATTTGTTGATTTAATAATATTATTTGAGTGGCCCATGTGTCAGGCACTATTCTAGGCCTAGGGACATAGCACAAGTTGGTTCCCGGGCCCATATGCATAAGTGTGGCCTACACAGAGGCCTTCGATTACAGGAAATAATTGAAAGAACAAGATATGATGTATGAGAGAGATGGGAGAGAAGAACGGAAGACCCTGGGAATTTTTATAAATGAAGAAATACATAAACAATACTATTGCTTGTAAAAGTGCACTGAAAAAAACAAAAGCAAAAAAACACATGTCAGTATTTTCTAGGTACTGCCAAAGTTTCAAACATTTGCAATAATCATTGGTAAATATTAACGTGTGTAAATTTGAGACACACACACACAATTAAAAGCAACAATAGCATTCTGCAAAGTTCTCATTTCAATTCTCAAACTATCCTAGGCAAAACTTTTTTTTTTTTTCAAAATAAATTGTCCCAAAATGATAGCATGTGATTTTCCCATGTGCCTTAATGGATTTTGTCCAAAAACCTGTCAAACTAAAGCAGTCATCATAAGATCTTGTGGTTTTCAGGAGAGATCAAAGGAGGCTTTCATAATGCAGCAACCATGTATGTTTATAATGTATCATAAACATTCAGATGGACGTGACCGTGAGCTCCTTGCTAAGGCTACCTAAGAGACTTTAAGTTAAGCTATTTGGGTTCATTTTCACTTTTGATTTGAAACATTCTACCTTGAATTTTGCTAAGCTGAACGCTGTTTTTAATCTAACTAGATCGCTTGATTGGTTTCATCCTAATGCCCTGTTCATACCATATTTTGACCTACGGCAAAGACCTTCTTGGATACAAGAGCACTGAAAAGATTAAGAGATTCTCAGCCGATTTACAGAATGCCACCAGCCTCATGGTAATTTCCAATTCTTATGCATGAATCTCGTGGCAGGCCATAAATATATTTGTTGGAAAGATGTAATTTACCTTTTAAAAAAAAATAGTACAATATATGAATAAAGGTAAAGCAGATGCGGTCTCGTAGTCAGGAAATTAATGTTCTTTTGTTCTATCCAAACCACACACACAAACTTGACAGAAATTTCTTATGAATTACTAATGGAGGTTTAATCCTGACAAGACTTTATTTGTTCAGGAGGCAGCTCCTGGGTCTGCTTGCTCAAAGAGCCAATTATCAGAAAATACCCTCTTGCTGCTGTCATTCAGAGACAGATACTGAGGACGGTTTAGTTTGGTTTCAGGGCATCTCCTGGGCCACAGCTGCTCGCCAGGCACACTGAGGACCGTGCCTACTGGTCCTGCGGTCATTGAGGTTATGAAAAGGCTCTTGTTCTCAGAACTCTTGAAGGAAGGCCTCTCCCAGAAGGGCCCAGCAAGAGGATCCTGGAGGAGGGCAGACCCCCTTGAAATCTTGAACTGTTCAGAATCTCAGGCGTGGGCCGGGCGAGGTCAGGTCAGGAAACAAATGTTAGGGATGGGTATCAGAAATGCCAGAGAGTAACACATTCATCTAAAATCCCCGATTCTGATTCTGTGCATCGGTTTGCTGGATGTCCTCTTTCATCTCCTCGGCACCACAAATAAGCACAGGAACTGAAATCTGTTAGCACTTTAACCCGGGTGTCGCCGCGGAAACCTTCTCTTGCTGACGCACGGCCACCCTCCCACTACCAGCGTCGGGGTGCATGCTCAGGCGGATGTCGCTGATGCAGCAAGCTGACCTGGGCCCGAAAACTGACCGGCGTCTGTCATCTGAATCGGGCACCAGAGACAGCACGGAAACCTTTCCTCACGCTGGGTGATACTCAGTACCGTTAGGTGGGAATTAGCAGGGAAGTGGCCAAGGAAAGTAGGGATCATTATCCCATCAAATGAATTGTGCTACAGCATTTTTAGAAAAGCATCTCCCATCAATTAGTTGTGCTATTACCTATGATTGATATGATATGTTTTTTTAAATTAGTAACAACAATTACCGGGAAGGAAAATTATTGATAGCTACGTGGGTTTTAAAGGTAAGGATTAAATACTCTTGGTTTTAAGTGTGATATAAAAGATACATAGCTGTAGTATGAATACTAGTCTTTTATTTATGTATTACACAAAGGAAGAGTAAACATTTGGTAATTATTATCTGGCAGGTAATTGTTTTACATTCTCAATTAAAGTGCGAGTATGTGTATGCACAGAAAAAAAAAAGAAGGAAACAGTTTTTTCATTTATTCAACAAATATTTATGGTGCTTAATTATGTTCTGGGAAGGATGGTAAGGACCAGAGAGACAGTGGCTAGGAAAGATAACAGTCCATGCCGTTACTGGACTTACAGTCAGGCACTGCTCACCTTCTAGTGGAACTTGACTATAGTGAAATGTTCAAGATTACTCCATACCTTTCAAGACCTGAGAAGTTGGTGCCCACCCACAGTAAAAAATTTTGTGATAAAAGGAGTCACAAAATGTTTTCCAATTCTCTTTGAAGTAGTTTGAACCCTTGGAACAGTATCTCAGCCAACAAGGTCATACTTCCAACAAGGGAATATTAGTAAAATATTAGTAAAAAGTTCTAAGCACCACATTTATTTCTAGTTTCTCCTCTCACTTGATACCTCTGAGGTCAAGGAACATATGTATTAACTTGGCCACTTTGATAACCTTTTCAGATGGCTCACTAGAGAAGCTTAGGGAAAGCTAAAGTTTTCATGTAAAATTCTGTTAAGGACTTGGAGAATTTGTGTGAATCTAAGTCAAAGCTGAGCTCAGAAGATGCCTTAAGACTTCTAATGAATTTTTGTCCAATGTTAAAATAGTGCTTCTAATAGTGAAGTAGGTAGTATTAGACAATTTTAGCCCAGGGATCAGTTTAGTGGTGTTGGCTGCAGAATCTTTTGTGGGTGTCATATTGTCCTGTGATTCACTTTCTTTTGACATGAATTTTTCATGATAATGCAAAATTAACCTCCCAGACAATTCTAATATTTTGAAATTAAGTAAATATATATATGAATGTAGATAGCTAGGTGGAGAGGGTAAATAGAGGAAGGTAGAGGATTGAGAGCTTGATAATGTAGAATGTGTAGTAATAGTGTGTAGAAAAATGTTAGATAATTCAAATAACCTATATTGTGACTTTGCTTTTTTTTTTTTTTTTTACTATTTATTTGTTTTTGAGAGAGGGGACAGAGGGAGACAAGATCCAAAGCAGTATTTTCACTCTCAGAGTAGAGTGGGGCTTGAACTCAGGAACTGTGAGATCATGACTTGAGCTGAAGTGAGGCTTAACTGACTGAGTCACCCACGTGCCCCTATATTGTGACTTTGAAATAGTGCAATGCACAGTAAATTTAGACACTACAAAATCTAATTTGTTTTTCATGTATGACTTAATTCAAATAATGTACCCCAAAATCTAATGAGAAAATAAAATATTGTACTGAAACTACAATAGGATTCCAAGAGGTTAAAGTCTATATTAGTTTTCTTTCCTTAACAGTTTTTATTTATTTATTTATTTTGAGAGAAAGAGCGAGACCACACATACACACAGAAGCAGAGGAGGGCAGAGAGAGGGAGACAGAGAACTCCAGGCAGGCTCCATGGTATCAGTGCAGAGACCAAACTCATGAACCATGAGATCATGACCTGAGCCAACGTCAAGAGTCTGACACTTAACCAACTGAGCCACCCAGACATCCTAGAGATATTGTGACTTCAAAATAACAGGGATGCCTGAGTGGCTCAGTCGGTTAATCCTCTGACTTCGACTCAGGTCATGATCTCACAGTTGGTGGGTTCGAGCCCAACATTGAACTCTGTGCTGACAGCTCAGTGCCTAGAGCCTGCTTCGGGTTCTGTGTCTCCATCTCTCTCTGTCTCTCTCTCAAAAATAAATAAATGTCTAAAATTAAAAAAAAAATAACACACTGTACAGTAAATTGAGATGGTTAATAAGTTTAATTTGTTTTTCACATTTAACTTATAAGTTCATTGAAATCATGTAGCCAATAATCTAATGAGAAAAAAAATATTATACAGACTGTAATACTATTCCAAATGGTTAAAGTCTAAATTAGCTTTATTTCTTTTTTAAAAATTATTATAAAGTTTATTTTGATATATATATATATATATATCGAGAGAGAGAGAGAGAGAGAGAGAGAGCGAATGCAGGGGAGGGGCAGAGAGAGATCAAGAGAGAGAATCTGATGTGGGCTCCATGCTGTCAATGCAGAGCTCAATGCAGGGCTTGATCCCATGAACCAAACCAACTGTGAGATCATGACCTAAGCCAAAATCAAAAGTCAGACGCTCAACTGACTGACCCGCCCAGGCACCCCTAAGTTAGCTTTATTCCATTTATACTTTCTCTCTTTCCTACTTGGTGAAGGTCAACTGTAGTGCAGTTAATGGATAAATCCTTTGCTGTTATTTATTATGAAATATTTTCCCTGTACAGTTACCCCCTACTTCTCAAAAGTTGGTGTCACTCCACTTTGCTTATATGAAGGATCCCCATTAGTTTCTGGTTTTACTAACTGAACGAAATGCAAAAGGGATTTTTGCTTTACAGAAAATGTGAAAAAACGTGTTTGGACTTTTGTTAGCTGTCCTAGTGCCCAACAGCTCTCCCCAGCAGCAAGAGTGGCGCCACCAAGCACCTTTCCTGGGAACTACACTCAGCATCTCAGCATGAAGCTATCTTTGAACCTTGTCTGTGAGCATCTGTCTTTATCACAATTTACTTTATGCATCCATTAGCACGATGTGTCTAAGGTATCAGAAAAGCCTAAAAGAGGAGAGTTTTGAGGTCTAGGAATGGTCAGTCATTTTTCCATATAAATGAACAATAAATGCTCCTTTACCTTTATTTGGGCTTACAAAAGATTTTCTAGGAATGTTCTGATTTGGATGGGGGGGAACCGTATTGTTATTTATTATAATTAATATTAAAAGCATATGCCAGCTGAATATGACTGATTTTCAACTTATATATCAGATCTATAGCTGTTGGTAGGTGATTTGCTTTTTGATAAAAAGCAGAAAGAGGTATAAGGGAAACCCTGTTGAAGGTTCTCTGACCAGATTAGTTTGCTGACCTCATCAGGATCGCTGACATGGCTCCTTCCCACCTCTGCGGGACCATAGTCAGGATTACCGTCTTCCTTCAAGGGAAAACATGTAGCT
>NC_043703.1:6933578-7072990 GCF_006229205.1 Suricata suricatta | reverse complement strand
CTGCCCGTCCCTCCCCGTTGGGGTGTTCTGTAGGCCCACGTTCCCATAAGCTCAATATGATGGATGCTGTTATCCAATAGATAACGTGTTGGGAGACCCACTCACATTTTTCTCTAAACTTTAAGACACAATTTATAGAAAACATTTCAAATCCACATGATTTAACAATCTGACCCTTTTCTTTGGTGCTTTTTCATGTCTCTTCTTTTGCACTAAATGCTCCTTAGGAAGTAGGTAGCATTTCCCAAAGCCATGCTATCAACAGCATTTTACATTCCTTAAGTCTGAATATATTTTAATTAGAACAAAACGGAAGAAGATTCTGCACGGCAGAAGCAATTGTTGAATGCCTTGGTGAACGAATCTTGTCTATAAGGAAGGTGTCAATTTGTACAACCAAAGACAAATCTGCTCTCACTCGCCCGCCTCCCACCATTTTCGCAGGGGACAACATACCCACTGTTTTCACGCGGTAATGCAAAGCAGACATTAATGGCACTTTTGAACCATCCCCCAAAGTATTAGCTATTCAGACATTTTCTTTGTGTCTACTTCTCAAACTGCCGATGGCGCAATGCTGATATTAGTTATTTCCTGCTTCATCTGTTCCACAAAATGGCAAGAAATAGGTTTTCCGACGAAAAAAAGTTACTACAATGTAGGACAGGTCACTTAGACGACAACGTTTAATTTTTGACAGCGGTAAAGTTAATTAATGTGTCCCGGTGGTGGGAGGTGATACTTTTCTAAACCTGTATTTGTAAATGTTTTCTGTTTTAAACCTGATTTTGTGTACTTTCTGTTACTTTTATAATTGTTTCCTTTCCCAAAGAGAGCAGGGAGGAGAGAGAGAAAACTGTTTGGGTTCCGGAAGTGATAGCCTAAGATTTCTCACAAGGTGGTGAGAAATAGAAGACAAAATGGAACTTCCAAACAAAAATTTACTTACTGACATTTTGCTTAATCTACGGTGCTGTTTTATTTAATTAATTGATCAGTTAGAGAGAGAGAGAGAGAGCTCTTGGGCCAGCAGCCAAATATGAAGGAGCTATAATTTTTCCTTTTGAGAAAGATACAGACCCCTGGAGGAAGATATATAAACAGCCAGTGACAGACATAAAAACCCAGCCTGTTACAGAGGAAAAAGAAAGTAAGTGTATTCGTTCCTTTTGCTGCTGTTAGAAATTTATTTCCTACTAATTCTGATCAAAAGTCTGAAGTCCATTCCACCTGGCTCAAATCTAGATGTGGGCAGGGCTGAGTTCCTTTTCTTTTTGTTGTTGTTGTTGTTTAAATGTTTATTTAATTTTGAGAGAGAGAGAGAGAGAGAGAGACTGAGCATGAGTGGGGGAGGGGCAGAGAGAGAGGGAGACCCAGAATTCGAAGCAGGCTCTAGGCTCTGAGCTGTCAGCACAGAGTCCAACATGGGGCTCAAATCCACGAACCATAAGATCATGACCTGAGCTGAAGTCGGAGGCTTAACTGACTGAGCTACCAAGGCGCCCCTACTTTTTGGAGGCTCTAGGGGAGAATCAATTCCCTTACCTTTCTAGATTTTTAAAACGAATTAAAAATTTTTTGTTTATATATTTATTTTGAGAGAGAGAGAGAGAGAGAGAGAGCACATGAGCTCAGGGGAGGGACATAGAGAGAGGAAGAGAGAGGATCCCAAGCAGGCTCTGTGTGGAGCTCCAACTCGTGAATGGTGAGATCATGACTTGAGCTGAACCCAAGGGTCCCACCCTGGACGGACTGAACTGCCCCGGTGCCCCACCTTCTCCGATGTGGGTGCCCCTCGGGTCTTCTCCTGGCCTCTTTGTTCCTCCTCCACAGCCAGCAGGGTGATGTTTTATTCCTCCAAACATTTCTCAGGCTACAAATTCCCCAGCTCTCTTTCTTGTACCTCCATCCTCCATTTTATTTTTAATTTTTTTTTTTAATTTTGTGATATTTGTTTTCGAGAGAGAGAAAGAGAGAGAGCGTCAGTCACAGAATCCAAAGCGGGCTCCAGGCTCTGAGCTGTCAGCATAGAGTGCGACAGGAGGTGGGGGCGAGTGGGTGGAAGGTGGGCTTGAACTCAGGAGCCTTGAGATCCAAAGTCCAATCAACTGATCACCCAGGTGCCCCCTCCATCCTCCACTTTAAAGGGTCCTTAGGATTGGGTCCACCTGGATGAATCAGAACCATCCTCCTCTCTTAGTTTACTTAATTAACAACCCTACTTCTATCGGTAGCCTTAATACTGCTGTGCCTACAATATAATTGATGCACGGATTACGAAGATTAGGATTATTATGCCCCATAGCGAGTACCAGTGAACTTGAAGAGTTCTCTCCAGCATCCCTCAGACCCTTCCAGGCATGGATGAGATTCCCCAAGAAACACACACTGAGTTGCTGAGGTTTGAGGTCTGGGGGTTTCCTGGGAGGCATATTCAGAAGTGTGATCCTCCAAGGCTCAGCCAAGCAAGGTTGGGCAGAGGGCGAGGATCAGTTTCAAAGTGGTTGGGTCACAGGACACACAAGATTCAAAGAGGACCTCTGGGTTTGGCAGACCCTATTCTACCCAATGCAGGGGAGTGGGCAGGTGGCATCAGCCTGGCACCACCTCACCCTCCCCACTCCTCTCTACAGTGAACACCCCCTGGAAAAGACTGGCCCAGGTGCACAGGCAAACAGAATGGAACATGCTTGTGCCTGAGAGCATTTCCTGGAGAGTCCCACCTTTGGTCCATCAGCAGCTGGTACAACTGGGCTCATCCTAAAGGGGGTCATCAGACCACTCTAAGCTGATTGGATGGAGGCCTCACTGCAGGCAAGGGAGACCAAGAAAATAGAGCCCAGACTACCTCCACTCTAGAACATTCACTGGGAGGAAGTTCTGCAATGAGAGAGGTAAGTGGGGAAGACCTGTGGATGGAGGCCACCCAAGAATCCAGAGCGATGGCTCAGAGGTTTGTCCATGGAGAAAGGTTGGAAGGCTCTACGAACATGGAGCTCCTAAATCTTCAACAAAGGGATTGACTGTTCACAACAGAGAACGGGGGCGCAGTTCATATCTAGTGGAGCATTTGCGAATGATGGAAATTTTAATAATAAGTAATTAAGATGAGGCTGGTAATCCTATTAGAAGGACAAGATAAACTACATGATGGCCAGTTTACCAAAGAGAAGGAGCAGAAAACAATAGAGCAATCAGCCAGCAATGAGATAGTGTAGGCAGGCTAACAATGGGGCGTGATCCCAGAGGATCCAGGAAACATACCGGGGGACTAAAAAGAGGCAGAGAGCTCCAAGTCCCCCAGTTCTGCAGTTCTTTCTCAGATTAGACGCCAGAGTCCTGCCTCTCCTCCCCCTACCAGCACCTGGCTCCTGTGGTTCACCCTCAGGTTGAATCCCCCCTAAAGCTTCTTAGTGTTTATTTTGTCAAATTGCAGTAACTATACATAACATAAAGGTAAACCATTAAACCATTGAAATAGTTTTTAATCCTTTTTAGGTATACTGTTTAATGGCATTAATTGTAGTCCCATCCTGGTGTAGAATATGAACTCTTTATAACCAAACTTCATATTAAAAACCCGTTAGCATGAATCCCTCAAACACCTTGTTAAAAATTTAGTTGAGGGGCGCCTGGGTGGCTCAGTTGGTTAAGCATCCAACTTCGGCTCAGGTCATGATCTCACGGTTTGTGGGTTCGAGCTCCACGTCGGGCTCTGTGCTGACAGCTAGCTCATGAGCCTGGAGCTTGTCTTCAGATTCTATATCTCCCTCTCTCTCTGACCCTCCCCTGCTCATGCTGTCTCTCTCTGCCTCTCAAAAATAAATAAAAAACATTAAAAAATTAAAAAAAAAAATTTGAACATTTGGAGTCTCATCTTCCATTCCCAATGCTGTGGATATGTATAAAAATTATATTTATAAAACTACATGTGCACATGCCTATACATTATATGTAACAGAAATGCAGTTGTGTACATTTTTTAAATTTATTTTTTATTTTTTTAAAGTTTATGTATCATTCAGAGACAGAGAATGATCATGGGAGAAGCAGAGAGAGGGGGAGACACAGAATCCAAAGCAGGCTCCAGGCTCTGAGCTGTCAGCCCAGAACCTGATGCAGGGCTCCAACTCACAAACCTTGAGATCATGACCTGAACCAAAGTTGGACACTCAACCAACAGAGCCACCCAGGCCCTCCAATGTACATATTTTTTTTATTCACATAGTACTTTACAAAAAAGAAATTCTTAGATTACGAGCTAAGAAAATACATTTCCTATTCAATTCACTCTGATCTCACTAATAGACTGGTTTTGAGATCTAAAGTTAACTTCTATTGACTTTATTGACAGCTTTCTCTGTTTCTGCCACTTGATATATAATCCATTTGTAAGCCCTGGGAAGTAGATGCATTTCATAATGAAACTCCACTTAACAGAGGAAGTCAGAGGCCCTGAAGTTGAATTAAGCTGCCTAAGGTCACATGCTTATGAACGGGCCCATCTAGGGTTTGGCATCAGGAATCATCTCTCCTACATCCTAGCTCATTACCGGAATACAAGAGCTCCAATCCTGGTGGAATTATCCCACCTGTCAACTCGTTTGATTTTTTTAGTCTCTTTAAATATGGACAACTACTTATCTATTTCATATCCACTTCCTTTTAGCTATTTTGGTAGTATTTCAAAAAATATACAAAAAACTGTTATATAATAATGTGAATAATATGAGAAAGGAAAGGAAGGGTCCTCAGGTAGTCTTCCAATGATAAATTACTCAATTTTTTAACGTTTATTTTCTTGAGAGAAAGAGAGAGTGTGTGTGTGCACATGGGGTAGGGACAGAGAGAGAGGAAGAGAAAGAGAATCCCAAGCAGGCTCCATGCCTAGCGCACAGCCTGGCTCAGGGCCCAAGTCCACCATTCAGGGCCTAACCCCACAACCTGGGGGTCGAACCTACAATCCTGGGATCAAGACCTGAGCCAAAACTGAGAGTCAAATGCTTAACCAACTGAGCCATCCAGGCACCCCTTACTCAATTTTTAAATACTCAAAATGCTGATTTGAAATATTAAAATATTACTCCAAACTTCAAACATTCAATCCTTTAGTTCTTACCTTGGACACAAGGAGAAAATTAAATAGCAGGAAATAGGGAAAGTGATTCATTTTGATATTGATTTATCTATACTTATGTAAAAAGTGTGCTACAGCCTTTTATCCCTAATAAGAAGAATTATCATGTGCCTCTGCCAGGGTTTGGAGGAAAATGATTTTAGATGATACAGTATTTCATTTGAAAAAATTTTGGGAATATATGATAACAATAGTTTATGTCACAGATCAAATCTTAAAATAAACTTTAACTCCTGTATTGTTATAAACACATCTAAGAACCTTCCAACCTATTTCTAATAGTGTCAGCCACTTAATGACATATTGCACTTGTATATATGTGTGTATATATTTCATAATCTATTTTGAGGGGCATGGGCTATCATGTTTACTGGAAATTCAGGTTTTTTATACTGTAGTTGAATAAGTTTGTCTTTTGCTAATGAAGTCCTCCTGAATGGCTTCTCCTATGGAAATTAACTCTCTCTTTACTATTTTTACTCTGCTTTCACATATCTCATAAGCATTGTAGCCGTGTCTATACATTTGAAACATATTGAGCTTTGGATGCATTAGGGATAGGTGAGAAAGAGGAGAACATACATCCAAGCAATATAACATAACATCACTGAGTCAAGAGGAAAGACCTAGAGAAGAGTAGAGAGGGATGAACATTCTATATGAGTTGACAAGTGATTTCTTCCCCACTCACTGGCCTTTCCTGTGGAGTAGGGCCAACGCCATGTTCTGTGGCTACCTCCTTTGACGGGTGACTGCGAAGAAAAGACCCAGTCAAACAAACCTTAAATGGCACTTGTGTTTCTGCTCTGTGGGTGAATAACAAAAGGAAAACAGTCTTAAAGTTTCCCTCATGATTAGACAGAGTTTCCAAATGCCTCCGTGATACCACTCATTGTGTGTACCCAAGAGAAAAGAAAATGTATGTCTACACAGAAACTTCTCCGTTATTCATTAGAGCCAAAAAGTAGAAACAACTTAAATGTCCTTCAACAGATGAATGGAGAGAAATGTGACACGTAAATGACGGGGAACATTATAAGGAATGAAATACTAACACATGCCCCAACACGGATGAACACGAGGATGTCATGCTTAGTGAAAGAAGCCAGTCACAAAAACCCACATGCTCTAAGATTTCATTCCTCTGAAAGTTCGAGACACAGGACTCTATAGAGACAGAAAGTAGATGAGCAGTAGTCTGGGGCTGGAGAGGGAAGGGGAAAGAAGAGTGATGGCTAAAGCATACAGACTATGGCATCCATGATGAAAATGTTCCAAAACGACTCTGGTAATGGTTATAGGTATTTGACAAAATACCACTGAAATCTGTACTTTAAATGAGTAAATTGTATGACATGTGAATTATATCATAATAAAGCTATTTCATTAAAAATTGAATTTTGTAATTTATATATAGGCATAGAGAAAGTATTGGCAGGTTCCTGATCAAAATGTTAACACTGAAGGGCGCCTGGGTGGCTCAGCTGGTTAAGGGTCTGACTTCAGCTCAGGTCATGATCTCATGGTTTGTGAGTTCAAGCCTTGTGTTGGGCTCTCAGCTGTCAGTGCGGATCCTGCTTCAGATCTTCTGTCTCCCTTTCTCTCTGCCCCTCTCCCCTCCTCTCAAAAATAAACAAAAAAATTAACACTGTCTTACCTCTGAGTGTCAGAGTTACTATTGATTTCTATCCTTCACTTTGTGCTCCCAAATTTGCTAATGCACACACACACACACCTGTTTGTGGATATATACATATATTACTTTATTAATGATTGCTCTGATTTTTCAAATCTTATTTTTATATTGTATTGTATTCCAGTTGTATTCCAGTAATCATAAATTTCATGGAAAATGCTGATCAAGACCTGATATGAAATAAAGCTAAGTATTTGATGCAAAAAAAATGTAACAAGCCTTTTGAGAACACATGGTGGGGGAAAATAGAGGTTATGCTACCACAGGTGTGTACAACATCTGCTCTGTTTGGGATGTGCATTTCTGGGAAAAAAAATGCATTATCTGCTATATTAACTCTGGTAGGTCTTGCTTTGAACTTGTCTCTACACAAAGCTCAAATGTAGAAATTGCACTCCAGCATTTGTCTGAGATCACAGGACGAAGTCGCCCATTGTGTGAAATTACAGACGATTACAGCTTATAAATAAGTGTCCAAGTGGATTTGCTTTTGTTTATAGCTATTGTCTTTTCACAGTAAACATGGCTAAGTGAAACATAACCACTATCTGAATACTTACTTTACACAATCTGTAATATTTCTAAAAGCAATATGAGGACTGAGCATAGGGAAAAATGTTACTTTTTTTTCTGGATTTTATGACTAAAAACTGAGGAACAAATATACTAATGCTTTGGGTTGAATTGTACAAAACTGCCATTGTATATGATAGACGCAGCAAACTCGTGGCAATGTCATATGACTCAACTTAATGTAAATATGATTAATGTGTAGTTTCCCTGAAGGAAATATGTTAGTTCTAGATCCTTTCATTTGATTAATATTATTAGGAGGAACACTGGTCTTTTAATTATTCACTCACAGACATTTTGGTTTTTTGCCCTTCTTTGACAGTTATTTTTATGCACAAAATATCATAATCAGCTTGATATACTCTCACTGTTGCATGAATTAATCCCTACAAAAGCTAATTAGTTTCTTAAATATAGAAGTACCTGAAATTAATTTTAACTAGTACGGCTATATCTCTGACCTCTATCCCAACATGTAAAGAAGGAAGAGATGTAATTTTCAATATGACTCCTGGCTATTCTCAAACTAATTCCATTTAAATCAACACATCCTTGTTAGATAGCCACAGACTACAGCTACCGTGAAAGGTACAAAGACAATGAAAAGCCATTGACAAACATCAGTCCCAAAGAGAATTAGACATATTAGCACCATAGATCAACAAAGCACATGTACACAACACATGTGTACAATAGAATGCAATACGACATGGCAGGGAACAAAAGGGTTGTTAGGGGTAAATTAATCTATCCTCCGTACATTGTTGAAGTTAATGAAGATAAGCTAATCTTATTTTTAGGAATCCATCATTGGATGGAGTCCCAGCAATGAAAGGAGCTATTTAAATAGCAATTGTTGAACTCTGGGTTGGTCTTTCCAGTCATCTCTCCCGTCATTTCTTACCTTTCCTTTGGGTGATGGTGGAGTGGCCGGGGCACTACCAGCGGTCAGCGAGGTAGATGCTGAGTCAGGTGTACATTTAGGATCAGTTCGATGGAATCGTTATGTTGTTTACAGTGACTTCCATGTGGAACCAGGTGTTCTTGGGAAGGAAAGGATGCCTCTGTCACCGCACACTCTCCCCAGGGTCATGACACTCTCTTGCCAAGTACAGGAGTTGTATTGTAAGACCAAGGTGTCCTCAAGCATGGACCCCCAAAGGTGTCTGTCTCTAAACTTCTTGAAATGTTTAGAGACAGAGTCTAGTTTATGGAACATTCTTCAAGGTAGTCCAGCTCATATATAAAAAAAGTTGATAGAACTTCCTCAGATTTGATAGTCCTATGATTTTTCATAATACTAACATGTTTTTAGACAGAAGGAAATTCCAAGCTATCAATAATCTGAAACCTGGTTTGACCAATCATGATGAATGTGATACTGATTATATTTATACTATCTACAGCAGAAAATATTATATAGTATTATCCCTGATATTAGAATAGATGATATGTTACATATAACTCTATTATAATATGTAAATATTACCTTTATTATATAAAATATTGTCACTGGTGTTATACATATGTGGCAGGTAACTCATTCATGAAAATATTACATCATATTACATGATTTGTGATTTTTATAGTTTTCATCAGTTTTAAAAAGGTTTAAGATCTCAGGATTTCTTTTCTCACTTGGAAAAATATTCACTTTCTTACCAAAATTTTTCATATTTTTCTATTTTTTTTCTTACCCAGGACTCTAAAAATTCTGAGATGCAGGCTCTACAGACCCAAATTTTCCTGTTGTTTTGAGAATGTGGGGGCGGGGGAGTACTTTACGGTCACTAGTAGAATAAGTTAAATCTCCAGGAGGAAAGAGCAGCAGAACACTGAAATGTGGAAGAAAGGCAGGCAAATAGATATTTCAGGTGAAGAGCACTTGAGCAAGGGCGTACCTCTACAAGGTTTTTGCACATTCTGTAGCATTCTGTCCTTCTGTGTGAAGAACAGAAGAAGAATTTGACCCAAGGTGGAGTTCAAGCCAGGTGTTGGAGAACACTGAATACCACAGTGACCTTTCCTCAGTCAGCCATGGTGAGTCACTGGAGTTCTTTGAACAGATAAGTAACTCAATATTATCTGTATTTTATGAAGAAAAATCTGGCAGCAGTTTGGGAGATGAATATAAAAAGCAATAGATTTTATCCAGGCAAGGCACTGCAAAGCAATTGAAATAGTTCATGTAAGAGATGATAAGCATCTGACCCAGAGGCATGGTCATGGGGATAGAGGCAGGCTAAGACTATGAGGCCAACAAAAATTAGCAATTTTCTGGATTGTGTGAGGGGACCCTGGTAGGCAAAGGGCAAATGAGAGCTCGGAGGACTTAAATATAATTTCAAGTGGGTGCGAGTGGGAGACTATGGGAGAATTGAAACAAGGAATGTAATAGCAGGTGGCAGAATCTTGGGCAAGAGTATAATCAAAGTACACTGAATTGAGTAGGAGCCCAAGACATTTAGGGTTATCCAGTGTTCACAGATCTGACATCTTAGCTGGAGTGGAGATCATTTAGAATAAAAAGAATATGAGACTAGAGACAAAAATTCTGAAATTTCTGCAATTAAAGAATTGAAGACATTTCCAGAAAATTAAAAAAAATGTGAGCCAAGAATTTTGATTTGCATTAGTGCTTTTGTCCTCCAGCTACTTAAGTCATTTTTAAGAACAAATATACATTGAACACAATCATTAAAATAGCTCTAACATAGATAATTTGTGACTTAAATGAAAAAATATCGCCCTAGTCTTTTAGATCAGTAATAACTGTTATTTATTGAATACTCACTATCTGTCAGACTGTATGTTAAAAGCTTTATACATATTAAACTCACTCAATTCTCATAACTCAGTACTGCTATAAACATTCCCACTTGCAAATGAGGATTCAGGGACCTGAAGAGGTAAAATATCTTGTCAAAGATGACAGGGGGTAAACTGAGGAATCTGAATTTCAACACCAGCCTTCTGGCTTCAGAATTCATTTTCTCTACCATGACAGCAAATTCAGATTTAGGAAAATGTTTTGATTGCTAAGAAACAAACAATCCACCTTCACACATAACCTTGGACATTGGAGTCTGACATTATCCCCCACATACTGTACTCATAATATGGTCATGGCTTTACCATTTCAGGAGACTCTTGCCCCAACAAATGGCCTGATTGTTCCTTATAGAAACTCCCTGTCAAGTCTCCAATGGAAAGATCAATATGCAGCCTGTGTGCTAAGGGTTTTTTTTTTCTTCTTAATTTCTTGCCTCCAAAGCTCTCACTCTGCTGTTTCCACCAATATTCATTAGTTGTATCATAATCCTTGCACACTCTTAATTAGCCCGTGCTTTGGAAGACTTGCCTAAACTAAACCTCAAGTTCACACCAATTCTCACATTGTCCCCCTGCTCCTGACACCTCGCTGAAGGTCCTTGGAATTTGTGTTCTTCCTCATAGCAGTAAGAGATGAGCTCAAGTCTGTCTTACATGCATGTTAGTTGGTGATTTGGGGGAACTAGCATTTGACAATAGTGTACTTGTTGCTATAATTCTAGTAAAATGGCAAAAATTCACAAGCAAGAAGGTACATTCTTGAGAAAGAAATTCTAATTTAAAAAGCAAATTTCTATGGAAAGGAAATTTTTTTTAGTGTTTTTAAATGCTTACTTATTCGAGAGACAGAGTGAGTGAGAGAGGGAGAGAGAGAGAGAGCATGAGCAGGGGAGGTACAGAGAGAGAGGGAGACACAGATTCTGAAGCAGGCTCCAGGCTCTGAGCTGTCAGCACAGAGCCCAATGCGGGGCTTGAACCCACAAACCATGAGATCATGACCTGAGCCGAAGCTGGACACTCAACTGACTGAGCCACCCAGGCATCCCAGGAAAGAAAAAATTAACAATAGAACAGATAATACACTGCTCTAGACCACTGAATGAGATTTTAAGAAAATAAGAAATTTCTTTAGGATATATATCCACCCAATGGGAATTAAGAAGAAGAAAACTAATTATGAGAGAGTTTTGAATGCTGCAAATAAACTAAGGGCTGAAGAGGGAGGGTGGAAGGGGAAGGGGGTGATGGTCATGGAGAGGGGCACTTGTGGGGAAGGGCACTGGGTGTTATATGGAATCCAACTTGGTAATAAACTATTAAAAAGAAGAAGAAGAAGAAGAAAACTCTAGTAAAATTTTTTACTAGGAGAACTATGCCCATCACATTTCAATAGGAGCCTTTAAATTGTGCTGTGGGTTAAGGGTTTCTAATGCTTTGCAAACGTTAACTTATTTCATCTTCATAGCGACCCCATGGGGGTAGGCTCTAGTATGGTTCCCATTTTACGTAAAGGGATAGGGAGGCTACATAGCCTACACATGGTTACATAGCCACTAAGGGATGGAGATGGGATTTAATCAGGCAGTCTACGTCTAAAGTGCAGTTCATTACATGACTTCTCTAAGAAAGTCATGGATATCCATTGAGTATTGCTTTCAGTCATAGAAAACGATTGTATTTCTATGGAAAACCTCAACGGCTTCAAGCATCAATTTCTTTAAAATACCCTTTCTACCTTTCCCCATCTGGAATGTAACTACGGTCTTTCAAGATTGAACCAAATATTACATCCCCCAAAAGACTTTCTTGGCTCTTGGTGTAGAAATGCAGAATCATGGACATTTCATCCTTGGACTGATGGTGCACCTCTGTCTGTGTCCAACTTAATTACCTATTTTTTTATACCTGTATAATTGTAGGCTTTTTGTATTTCCTATCTCTGGTCCATAACACATGAAAATTGAATAAAAAAATCATCAGTTTCATTGAGTGATCTTTCACTCACTAAATTTGAGAATGTAGGAGAAAAATACATGTAAAGTCAGTGCAGCATGATAGAGTCACAGGGAATTTACTTCTCTGGGGGTGATGCTGCCTAATGGTCCCTCCCTATAAAGTCTCAAGAGTTGGAACATTCCTGCTTCTTCCATACCTCCTACCTTGTCTCCTAGGCTTCTGTATCTGCTTTGACAATTGCATTCTGAAACATATTTCTGACCATATGGCTTATTTGTTTTATCAGCCTCCCCCCAGATTCTGAACTCCTAGCTAAGGAAGTTGGCCCGATGATCCTGATTGTTCTCTTGGCAACTTCTGACTGATGTTCTTCCCCCAATGGACTTTGACCTGAATTGCTTTCGTCAAAGTGCTGTAAGGAAAAGAGCCTGAGATCCAACTCCTGACAGCTATTAGCAATGCAAATAAAAAGGTCATTATCAGACTTTCTTATAAGCAGAATAAACAAAATAATGAACTCATTAGTAAGACCTTGTGAAATATTCAAGCTTTGAGAACTTTGACATGGAAAGGCTTAAATATGTAGTAGAACTAATTCCTTCATTCTGCTTGAGGCATGTTAAAGAAAATATTCTAATATTTAAAGGGATTCTAGTTATCATGATTAATTTAACATTCTTCTTGGCATTTATTTTTCAGATATCTAATAGACGTGAAATAATTTTGCAGGACCCTCAGGAAAATTCCTCGATGCCATAATCTTAATTCAAAAATTTCCGGCTGGGGCACCTAGGTGACTCAGTTGGTTGCACGTCCAACTGCTCATTTTGGCTCAGGTCGTGATCTCACGGTTTCTGAGTTGAAGCCTAGCGTCAGGCTCTGAATTGACATCGCAGAACCTGCTTGAGATTCTCCCTCTCCCTCTGCCCCTTCTCTGCTTGCACTCTCTGTATTTCAAAATTAACAAATAAACGTTAAAAAAATTAAACATAATTTCTGGCTGACAGGTTGGGAAAATGATTATAGACTAGAGTATAAGAATATTGGCTCTGATTTCTACCCTGCCACTTCGAAAAGTCACTAACTTTTTTCAGTCCCAATTTCCTAATCTATCTATATGTATAACTATATATCTGTATCTATCATCTGTATCTGTATCTATCTGAACATGTATAATCCATCTTCTTGCCATTGTACATATTTTTAAAAGTGGCATATACTTGAAATAACATAGTTATCAAACAACCCTGTGTATTATTTTCTTTGATGAAAGCGCTGCATGTTTTCTTGCATGTTATCTTCTTTGATGAAAACATTTGCATGTTGCATAACTTAAAGAAACATCAAAATACTTGCTTCTACCACAACGGTGATCAGAGACAGAATTTGTTTCACTGGATAGATCTTTCTATGCTCTTGAATTTAATTTATTGCCCATTCTTTCAAATTATATATGACCTTGTTTACTGGGGATGTATCAGCTGCGTTAATATTTCTTAATCAAAGAAATGTATCCAAACTAACTGTCAATTTGCTCAAGAAAGAAATAAGAAAAATGTGAGCTGTGTGAAGTCACCTTTCCAGACATGGTATATTTTCTAAAAATAAAATTGTCTAGTCTCTTTATTTTAACACAGTATCTGCTCTTCTGGCTTACATAAATGAGAATTATAGAAATCCTAATTTGTAAATCATAACTGACTTTAAAATAAGTTTTACTTCCCACTTACATAGAAGGAAAAGTGTCAAAGTTTAAATCTTTTGAGTTTATCTACAAGTCAAGCTTCACAATAAAGATGATAAAATCTACCATTCATTATTGTCCACCTTCTGCCTTGAATGCTCAAATTAGCATGTTTTAGAATGTTTTAGAATGTTCTGAACTGAGCATCCTTAAAAAAGATTGAATGCCTAACTAATTCCCTGGACAGACTTTAACACGCTCTGTAAGTATTAACGAAAAACAGACATAAAGGTCTGAGATTCCTTTGCAAGGTCTTAAACCCCTAATTCTACTCATTGGAGTAGTTCACTGATTTAAAAAAAAAAAAAAGCCCAACGGGGTGAAGAATTCTGTCTCTTTCTCTGTGAGATAAAAAAGAGAGATACCGCCTGCAATGTCTGAGTAAGGAGTTTGAATTTACAGGGGATTCGAAAACAAGTACAATAGGTGCTGGATCAAGGAAATTCACAGAGGGTCTTCTTCTGAGACTGAAATTCCAGTCCATTCAAGACGTGACAGGATTTCCATGATCCTATGATATCCGTGCCTGGATCCCTTACTAAAATGGCAGAACATCTTTCATAATATGTATTTTTGGTATGACTGAACTAAAGTGTTCTTTTTTTTTTTAATTTTTTTAAAATTTTATTTATTTATTTTTTTAATTTATAAAGTTTCATATTTTTTAACATATGCAATTATTTTCCATCCTTTACAATACAGTAGTTGCAATGACACTCAAAACAGAAAAGCAAAGTAAAAAATCAAAACACCAACTTCTGTTTCATGTAATTAGACTGTATAAGTCTAATTACATAAAGTGTTCTTTATACTCTGTTAACATGCTATCCTTTTGGGAAGACTTGATGTATTTGGAGAAGAAGAGAGAAGTCTTCCTGAATGTTATCAGCTTCAGAGATCAGGAAAAACTAAAGAATGGGAGTGGCAGATGTTTCTGCCTTTGGAGGCTCTGCTCTACCAACACGAGCATCCCGTCCATCCACCAACTGAGATTTACGCTTCAGCAACTGTGATTTGGGTCTGAACCAGGATTTATAGAATACATAAAAATAGTATTTTTGACTGAAATGTTATTATTAAAAATACATCTTTCTGAAATCAAGAAGACAAGCAATAACAAGTGTTGGTGAGAGATGGGGAAAAGGGACCCCTTCTGCCCTGTGGGTGGGAACGCAAACCAGTGCACCCCCTGTGGAGGGCAGCAGAGACGTTCCTCAAAAAAAAGTAAAAATAAAAATAACATATGATCCAATAATTCCACAACTGGGAATTTACTCAAAGAAAACAAAAACACTCATTTGAAAAGATAGATGCATTCCTATATTTATTGCGATATTGTTTATCGTCGCCAAGATACGGAAGTGCGCATTGAAGGATGAATGGATAAGGAAGAGGTGATCCTTATACGTACAATGGACTATTACTCAGCTATAAGAAAGGATAAGGCTTTGTCATTCGTGACAATGTAGATGGATCTAGAGGGTATTGTGTGAAGTGAAATAAGTCAGACTAAGAAAGACAAATACCATATGATTTCACTCATGTGGAATCTAAATAAAACAAAACAAATGAGTAAACAAAAACAGAATCAGACCTATAAATATGGAGAACAAACTGATGGTTCCTGGAAGGGAGTGTGGGGGTAGAAACATGGGTGAAAGGGAAAGGAAGATGCAGGCTCCCAGAGATGGAACAAACATCCACAAGAATTAATAATTCAGCACCGGGAATATAGTGAATCCTATTGTAATAGCTTTGTATGCTGACAGATGGTAGAGACACTTGTGTTGAGCATAACCTCTAGAGAAGTTGAATCATTATGTTGTACACCTAAAACTAATGTGGCATTGTGTATCAACGATACTCAAAAAAAATAAAGAAAAGAAAAACTCTTCCTTGGGTATGAATATGTGCTACTTTTCAGTTGAAAACAATGTGTCTCCAAAGAATGGTTCCCAACAAATATATGTGTACATGTATGTACATGTGTACAGGTGTGCAGACATATATGTATGTATATATATGCATATGTATACATAGTTTATACATATGTATATTTGTTATTTTGTTTTGTTTTGAAAAAGACACCGGAAAGTTTTCTAGGTGGACCTATCTTTGATTATCAAATGAAAGGTAAAACATTTCTAGAAGCCTAGGGAAAATAAAACAAAATTCCCAAATGGAATATTCCGTTTAGAGCCAACCCTCATTGGGGGCTGGGCTTTAAGGAGGCTCTTGCACTGTATCCCGAGGACAGCACTGTGCTGCCAAAGGGAGCGGTTGGCCCGCCGATGCTCAGGCGGTTGGTACACCCACAGCGGCTCTCAGGAGCCGGGCCTCACCCCTCAGTAGATGCTCCAACAACAACACATTGCGAAGACTCCATTGAGAGCTGTCAGGCATGTTGCCTTGGAAAATAATACCGTGTTCCTACCTAGGGCACATTCAGGGCACGGAGGCTGGGACAGAGCAGACCATGCGTCCCAGGCCTGCGCCCAGCCTAGCCCGTGTGCCTGGAGTCCAGGCCGGCTAGGGAAACGCGGACCACAGAGCCCCTCTCAAAACATTCCAGTGACACCCTCGGACCGCCGCTCCATGGTGCCGTACATCCCACAAGACACAAGAACAAGCGCAGTGACTTTGACCTGCTGGACTACAGCTTGGGCAGGAGAATGTTTTGAAGGTTTTGAAGACCCTACCTTTACGCAGTACCGTGTCACTAAGTCATCCTGTTGGCCAAAAACCAAGTAATGGGATTCTACGATTCTGCAAATGAATTTTTCTTAGAGTGTCATACCCTATTGTAGTTTGCAAAAAGGTACCCAAAAACTTACCAATGTTCAGAAAACGTCCCTCAAAATGAGATCTGAGATGATTTCTTCTTCTTGTAAGAAATGTATTTACAAGCACATATAAGATATGCTTTCTAAACACACTTAGATGTATACATTCCTAAATATACACATACATATATTTGCGTGATGAATGACGAAATTTGAAACAGATTAAAAAGCAAAATAAGAAAAGGAAGATTATCATTTTAATTGGCTTTATGTACTTTCAGAACAATCCATGGAGAATTGAAAATACTTAATGCTTTTAATACAGACTAGGGTGTTAGAAGGTTGCCTGTTTGGCTAAGGCGAGTCTGAACACCACTCACAATAATGTTGCTTAAGGAAAAACTTCAGATTTATCTGAAGGTATAAAGTGCCTATAATTTCTGGTACCTTTGCACGGCCTGGAGGTAAAACAACTGGCTTGCTGGCAAATCTAACAAGCATAAATCTATAACATAATTCAGAGTCATAGGAACGTTTATTGGCATTTACCTGGATCCTATTGGAACACTGTATGAGTGAAGTGCAAATCAGTTTTGTAACACTTATTATGTAATAATCAATACAGACCTTCCCAGCTAATGCACGCTTGTGCTAACTGAAGAGTGTTGTTTATTCCATTAACTCTGGCAACATTTGGCTTTACAAACACTGAGGCAGTAAGACAAGAAGTCAAAACAAGGGAAGGAGAAGGAGAAGGAGGAGAAGGAAGTTCTTTATAACCTCCCCCACCGTTCTGTGATTTTATGAGTCACTACATAGGGCACTGCATAGCATTTTGTTGTGCCTTGAGGTCTGCCACCACATTGCTCAGTTTGTCACAGGAGGAGGAGGAAGGAGATGTTTCTGAGAATGTCTCCTTTCTAGAGCAATACTCTGAGTTCCCTCTCGCTCCCTCTCTGAGGATGTGGGGAGGTATATACACAACAGGAAAGTGGCATTGTGAAATGGTGCTTCCATAAATCTCTTCCAAAATCAAACATCTCAGTTAAGTCCCAGTGTTTCAGGCACCAGGTTCTGAAACATGTCTCCTTGACTCCCTACCTCATTAGTATCTCTCTTACAGCATCTGCTGGTTTCTATACAAAGCCTTTAGCACCAGTAGGCAGGTTCATGGGGAGGGCATTCTCCCCGAATAACCATAGAAAAAATGATGGGTATGGATTTAGCTCAACCTCCCCTTTGATTATCCTGTAGCATAAAAAAATTTTATTCTAGAACAACTTCATGCAAATAAGGCTCATTCTTCATTGGGAGAGGTTTAAAGGTGGAAAGATTCCAAGGAAAGGAGAATTTCAATGGATTCTTTCTCCAGGGTATTTTTGTTTTTGTTTTTAATACAACATTGAAAGTTGTTCAGCTGAACTTGCAAAAAAAAAAAAAACGTTGTATGTGGATATATACACAGGGTCTCTTAAACATTTAAAAAGTGAGGAAAAATTATATAAAGATCCTCATGAATGAAACTGGTTCATGAGGTTCTTATGTAGGTGCTGGTCAGTGGCATTTCTGTACCTGGACTCTAAAACATGACCATTTCATCATAAGAAGTAGTAAATCCTTTTTTTAAGTGTTTATTTATTTTGAGGCAGGGGAGAGAGGGGAGTGGGGCAGAGAGAGAGAGAGAGAGAGAGAGAGAGAGAGAGAGAATCCTAAGGAGGCTCCATGCAGTCAGTGCAGAGCCCAATGCAGGGCCTCATGTCATGACCGTGGGATCAGGACCTGAGCTGATATCAAGTGTTGGGTGCTTAACCAACTGAACCAGGAGCCACAGGACTAGTAATTCTTGACAATAATCTCTCTCCTCCATTACCAACCCCCTTTCCCCCATCCAAGTTGATGGGACCAACCAGCTGGAGATAATGGGCAAATGAAAAAACAACGCACACACTGCGGTGAGTCCCTGTGTAGATTTTAGTGAAACCATCCTGTGATGCTCGTAGTAGATGTTGCCTTATTAGGAATGTAAATGAACTTGTTGAAGAATGAAAGTTACATAGTTAGTTGAGTCCTGTTCATTGGTCTACATTTGCCCAATTTATAGTATTTGAAACCACACTCATCACCTTGGCTGACTTCTTACAGTCATAGGGAAAAAGAGAAAAATAAAACCTATCTGGTGTTTCCTTAAACACTTGAGGTCTTTCCTGCATAAGCAGTTGGAAAGATTCTATAGTGATGCATAAGCATTGGGGTGTCAGGCAGACTCAGTAAGTTTTTAAATATATATTTTCTTTGAGGCTCCTGGGTGGCTCAGTTGGTAAGCATCTGACTTCAACTCAGGTCATGATTTCATGGTTAGTGAGTTCAAGCCTTGCATCAGGGTCTGCTGACAGCTCAGAGGCTAGAGCCTGCTTTAGGGTCTGTATCTCCTTATCTCTCTGCCCCTCTATGGCTCGGGCTCTGTCTCTCCAAAATAAATAAATGTAAAAAAAATTTAAATATCTATTTTCTTTATAGAACATCTCCTATATCATATCTCTTACAGAGAGAACCAATTCTCAGAGCATCCCATTAAAGAATTGAGTGATAGGGAATTGAACCTCAATTTTTTTCAGTCCATTTCTTATTGCTCAAAAGGTTAAATATCTAAAGGAATATGAATTAGACTTACGTAATAGCTTACTGCTGCTTTTCTAACAAAAGCATGTTCAGAAACAGGAAAAAGGGGGAGAAACGGTAATGAAGAAATTCTGTGCTGAGAAAAAACCAGTGAGGCAATAAAAAGCCTCACTTAATTGACAAGCAGCCGCCTTAGCTTTGAAAACATGCATTCAAGTATTTTTTGGCTCCTGGAATAAGTTGTAGAGATCTACATACAGATTCAAATTTTCTCAGGTAACGCAAGGTGCAAAGATACTAACATGAAAACGATTTTACTTCCCCCATTTCTAGAATGAAATTTGGGAGACAATCCCCTGTTGTTTCAGGGGTTCAAAAAAAAAAGAAAGAAAAAGAAGACACAGTCTGCAGCTTCATTCGAATTGAAAAGGAAGTTCTGGAATTAACCTTGTAATTCCTTTTTGTGAATGCAGTTTATGCTGTTTTCTGGCTAAAGATAGGACCCCACTCTCCTCCACAGAAAAGCCTTGAAGCTCCTAGAATTTAAATAGAGGAAAGCAGTGGACCATTAAAGGCTGTTAAAGGTTATGGCTAAGACCAATGATTAAAAAGCTTAATTATTATAGTAAATAATACATTTCTGGTCATCCGCAAAGTTCTAATTCTGTGTTTTTTTTTTGTCATGCATCTGCGGTTTAAGATACAGAAACTTTAAAACTTCAGTCACATATTCTTCTTAAAGATGTCTATTCCTTAATTGTTTTTAGGAAACTTGCTGATGGAGGCAAGAATTTAGTCAGAATATTAAATAACGAGGGTGGTTCTTCGGGAAATGATGTTAAAATTCACCAGTTAGCATTTACTCATTTTTCCATGATATTTTTGACTTGGGCACTCAAGAGCCTTTGTTGACTTCCTCTCTTCATTTGCTTTTTTCTTCTGTTTCCTAGTTTCTCCCTCTCTTCCTTTCCTCCCCTCTCTCCCCTCTCTGTCCCTCCCTTCTTCTTTCTTTTCTGTCAATCTTTCATTGTATTCTTCCTATTTGATTTATGATGGACTTCCTGTCTCACTCTACTAAGATTGCAGCTCCAGAAATGGGAATCTTTCCAACCTTTTCACAAATGTATCATCAACAGCTATAATAGTGTTAGGCATATAATAGTCAATTTAAAATATTGTTTGAATAAATGGATGAATGAAATTTATAGGTATTCTCTATAAATTACAATTACAGGCTAAACCTAGATTATAAAAACCAGTGCTACATATGACAGTGTATGTAAAACCCACAAAAGTCTCATATTATTTTACCGGACAACTAATTTAGACAAACAGGTTAGAAAAATAATCTGACAACATTGTAATACTCTATAAACTCATAGGCATTTCCCAAATATTACTTATAATATTGAGTTTTTAAAAACAATTGTTTTTGGAAGAAATCTACAAGTAGAAATATAAATTGGTGAATGGATGAGGATATCAACATTGAAAGAAGAGGTTTTTTGCAGTCATTAAAATTATAATTATAAAGCACTTAGAATAATGTTGAAAAGGACTTGCTTTTCCTGTTATTTAAGTAAAGCTGAGCATAGACTTTTATTTACTAAATAATTGCAACTAGGAACAAAAATTTTCATAGGAGAAAGAGCTAGAAGATAAATGAATGTAGACAGGAGCATTTTTGTATTTTTGTAATTGTTTTTTATAAGAGACTATGGAATTTTGTAGTTCTTTTTTCATGCTCTTTCTGTTTGATTTTTGAAACTTTCAAGTCTGAATATGAAGTGGACAAATTTACTTTCAAGAGATGGAATAGAATCAAGGATCGTTCTAGTGATAGAAGTTGTGTAAAAGGACAATTTAAATCTAAGATGTTGGATCCTCCATGAAGTGGAAAAATACAAAACTAAGATCACTAACATTTGAGCATAGCCTCTTTGGCATGCTAGGTTTAAAAGTGAAAGGAAAGTCTTAACTGTAACACCAAGATTATAAAATTTAGAGCAGAGATCTCCAAAAGAGTTAATTTCTAAGTGATTTTCTGATTGTTACATTTTCTTTTAAACCACAAAAAGCAATTCAGTTTTCCATGTGAGAACATAGAGAATGTGAGAGACTGTTTGCTAGGTTTCCGAAGCTAATACAGGTAGAAAGGAGGGAAAACAGAATTACTTGTAGCTGTAGGTTCCCACTCTGTTCTACGGATATCCCGGAACTTATTGGGAACGGCTGTTTTTACTACAGCAGGGCTTAGAGACTAACCACCAAGATTTGGCACCAAGATCTGACGATTCTATTCATCCAGGACAGGCAATGAACATTCATTTTCCAATTAGCTGTTTGTCATCAAGTCCTGATAAGCACATGAGCTTTGGCATGTCCCTGTTGCAAGAAACCACAACAAATCCATGTCCAAATATTTTTTGCTTGCTTTAGCAGTGAATTGGTGTTATCCATGCCCTAAATTTAGCTTAGATTGTTGTGATTTTTCTGTAGTTCTTCTACTTAACTGGAATAGATGGTACTTGTAGAAAAATGGTAAGAGATGAGGTTGGAAAGATTATCAGAGGTTCATTCACAAAGGACTCTGAATGCCATTTCAAAACAGCTATAAGCATGGAGAAATCAAGCAAAAATGGTGACTCACAGCCAGTGGGAGGCGAAGAGAGGCAATGCCCATGTTTCATGAAACTTCTGTTACAACATTAGGAAACGTGGGGTAGGCAGGTAGGAGTGATCAAAAAGAGAAAAGCCAGGGAGGAAGTACAGAGCCTTAGAGGGATGATGTTGCCTCTATGTTCTAGCAACAGAATAAAACATGTCAGGGAGATCCAAGATGCTCACCAGTTATTTGCCAAAGCCCCTCACCCTTAGCTTCCCAATATCATGGCTTTCTTATTCTTTAATTGCGTCTCCTTTCTCTTAACATCACCCTCACTTTTCTGTTTGGATCTTGATTTATAGATGTCGCCAGAAGAGAGTCTGTAGGTAAATTAGATTCTGAAGTTCCAGGATTTGATCCCTTGTAGAATGCTTCTTCTTTAAGGAAAGAGGAAAACCTGAAGGTAGCTTAAAATATGCAAGATGACTGCTTTGCATGAAATACTAGGATGACACCAGATACTACATAACAGCACCGGCAGATATATATCGATGCATTTGTATGTATTGCCACTAGAAATTTGCAAATTCATCACAGATTGAATCACAGGAGTCTGCTTTTCAAAACATCCAAAGACTGTCAATGCCCGTGGAATTACGGTTCTTATCCAGCCAGTTAAAAACTGTCGTGTGCTACTACCCTGCAATACAAGTCCATGTCCTCAGTTTAGACTAGTGTCCCCTAGTTCACAAAACAAGTCACACTTACTCATTCTTTCCCCTTTCTGGTCCCTCCAGATCTACATATTCCATAAAATCCCCAACTTTGCATTATTCTTAACTTCTAAAGCTTTCTAAATTCTACTATTCTGTTTTACACGTTTCTGTACCACATATTCTGCGACCCATGGAGTATCACAAAGCAACTTTAATGTATCACTCATTGTGCTTGTAAAATGTACAGTGTGGAAAGTCCTTCCTATGTCCCTGGAGGCAAATCCACATGGTCTCTTGGTCTTTAACATGACAAAAGTTCTTTCATTACTTGAGAAACATTCACAAAAATCTCAGATTGGCTCTTAGGCTTCCACTCCCATGAAACAGTAAGACACATAATATTTTTTTGAAGTGGAAGCTACCGGACTCCCTCTGGCTTGGGCTGGCCACCTGCAGCATTGGGGTGTGGGTGTGGGGGTGGAGGGCTGTGCTTGGCTTCCTTGTCCCTTGTTATTGTCCACGTCCTCACTCACTGAGTACTATTTCTAACTATTTAGATATTGGAGGGTGTGCATAGAGGACCAGAAAGGGGATCAAGAATGTCTTATTTTACTAATGGAGCTGCTGAATGCTGACATTTCCATTTCCTGTAACAGCTGATGCATATAGCATCTTCCTCTTCTACTGGGCCCTGTGGTGCAATGGAGACCTACCTCCCATTGCTGAGACCATCTTACCTGTAGCTTCTGATGAAGTTAGTGTATGAATCTCTAGTTCATCGTCTACTCATGTCTTAGTCCCTAGGGATCCTATGATGCCTTCTGCAACTCTGAGATGAGGCCCGCATCCTCTTTGAGATAGTCCTATGCAACAGAATTTAAGAAGACTTAATTCTAGATCTCTCTTAAGTTGATGAGGACCACATGTCCTGCATTCTGGAAAAGGCCAGTGGAACGGGACAATCCCAGGGGAGAAGTGACTTTTTATGTATGTCTCCCATCATGTCCAACAGTGTCACTTGTTTTTGAGTTTTCTCAGGCAGACATTCAAAGGCCACCTGTGATGGTTAGTTTAATGTGTCAATTTACCTAGGCTACAGTATCCAGGCATTCAGTACTAATCTAGGTATTCCTGTTTAACATCTAGAATCAGTTAACTTTGAATAAAGGATATTATCCTTGATAAGGTGGGTGGGCCTCATCTAATCAATCAGATGAAGGCCCTCAGAGTGGGAACAGAGGGTTCCTGGGAAAAGAAGATATTGTGCCTCAACGGTGCAACATCAGCTTCTGCCTGAGTCTTCAGCTTGCCAGACTGCCCTATAAATTTCAGAGTTATCAGCCTCCACAATCATGTGAGCCAAGCCCTCAAAATATCTTAATCTGTCTTCCATCTATCTATCTAATATCTACACTATAAGAGAACTCTGACCGAAACGCTATCCCTTCATACCCTCAAGCGTAAGAGGTTTTAAGCTTTATGAATGATCCAACTGAAGCCTGTCTCAGTGAACTTGAATTAAAAGATGTAAAAACCCACCTACCCCTCCTCCTTGATGGGTTCTGCACATACAACAAACAACTCCTTTCAGAACATCCTTCTAAAATGTCCTTAGTTCTTTCAGACCTTGTGAGGAGTACCCATTAATTGATCCTTAGCTCGTTAAAAATTTTCAATTTGATCAGATGCCTACTTCTTCTCTCTGATATGTACCATTTAGTAGCTTGGTAAAAACTTACTTATTCTTAAATAGAATATCTGATTCATGGGAATATGTAGCAAGGAATTCAGAACCATTGAGACAGATGCTATGATGCAGCCCACCACACACATGCTCTCTAATCCCTGGCCCTCTCCTAGTTTTCAAGGAGCTTATAATGCATTTGAGGCAGACAAAATTCACAGAAACTTGGTGATACTTAAATAGGAGTTATGAAAAAATAAATGGCCTAACATAGTTATTGGTGGACGTTGACAAGATGATGTTTCCTGGAATGGTGTAGAGGAGGAGGGAAATAGAATGACTATTTCAGTTGTGCAGAAGAGTGGAAATAGATGGGTGGGTGGGTGGGTTAAAGGTAAGTTTAGAGGGAGAAATGAAAAACAACAACAACAATAAAACAGAACAGTGAGATGGGAATGGATGCTACCTTGTGAGAACTAGTAGAATAGAAAGTTAGAATGACAGAAGGTTATTACATGTATAGAAAGTCAAACAGATCAATTTGACCTTGAAATAGAAGGAATCAGAGAAGCAACTGATTGATGGGTGATGACTGATGTGTGATGAAGGTATGTGCAAGTGGGGACTGGTAGTGTGGGAAAGAGCGGGGAGAGCGGTAAAAATAAGTGAGGGACGGAAAGTCAGATAATGACGGAACACAAGAGCTGAGGGACCCTTGAGCGGATCATGGATTCCAACTCTCTGTGTTACTATTGCAGAATTACGACATGGCCTGTCCACCACACACGCTAGTTAGTGTCAGAACTGCAACTACACGCAGTGAAGCAGATTTCTAACATGTATTATTTCCCCATCATTTTAATTGAAACCTATCTGTTAGAAATAGTTTCTAAGTAATCTTCTGACATAAGATGCAATTCTCCCAAATACCATCCAAATGTGTTGATGCCATGTGCACGCATCAAAAACGAAATACTAGATGGGGCACCTTGGTGGCTCAGTCAGTTAAACGTCCACCTTCAGCTCAGATAGTGATGTCACAGTTTGTGAGTTTAAGCTCTGCATCAGGCTCCGTGCTGACAGCTGGGAGCCTGGAGCCTGCTTCTGATTCTGTATCTTCCTTCTCTCTGTCCCTCCCCCACTTGTGCTGTTTCACTCTCTCAGAAATTTAAAAATAAAACACATTAAAAAATTAAAAAAATACTAGAGATCCATGTGGTAAATATGGTAATCAAGCATAGGCCTTTATTTACCTATGCCAAGTTGAAGACACTGTGTTCCCAGTTGAATTTTCTTTTTACTTAAGTGTCCGTGAATTAGCTAAAACAACGTGTTGCTACCATTAAAAAGGAAAGCAAAATATAGTCCCTGAATATAATACTAGGTACTAATTCTCTCTTTTTCTTTTTTCTTTTCTCAGTAGGCCTGTTCCATCCTTTGTGAATTTTTGGTAGTCAAAATACCAAGTTTTGAGAAGAAAGAACAAGCGAGTACTTTGCTTTAAGAAGTGCTTTTGTAATGGGTATTTAAGGTTTCTGAGAAGTTATTTACAGGAATACATTGGATAAAATAGCAACATACAACACAGAAGTGGCAGCGACAACAGCTTCCTTTCTCACTCTCAGTGGTGGGGAAGCACTTATGATAATTGCCAGACAAGTGGTAAACTCTGTTGGAAGCATGAGATTGATTTCCTCTCTACCCCACCCTTGGTACTTTGTATTTTTGTATTTAAACTATGCCTTTAAATATTTCTTTTGGGTGCAACCACATTTTTAAATAATATTTTTTATGGTTCTAAAGCATACAAACATATCACAAATTAAATATATTTTGAGACACAATCTCGATGTAACAAACTTGGTTGGTCAACAAATATGCTTAATGCATTTGAATGTCATTTGCGTGAGAATGTTTGCAGAGCATTTAATAACCGTGTATTAGCTATTTGTTTAATCAATCAACAAAGATTTACACATGGTGTGCCTAGTAACCACAGAAGGTCTCCCGCTTTTACTAATAAAGACATGTTTGTACTGGTAAAGGCATATTTCTATTTAAGATTCTAGCCCTTTTGCTTCAAATGCCTTTGGTTTGGCTTGAAGGACTGAGTAAGAACTGATTTGACTCTCATGTTTCTATGCTGTCATTGCTAATAATATTGAAGTCTTGATAGTTTGAGAGATAACATGGAATTTTTGTAAATGACAACCTAGAAGGTAAGTGTTCAGTTTTGAAACCAATGCTAAGCCAGTTGGTAAGTATGGAATGGTTGGAACCGGAAGTAATCCACCATCTGGAATTTGAAGAGTGTGGTGGCATGACTTGCAATGGGGCTTCATTCAAAAAATTTGGCTGTAGAGACAAGTCCCCACATTATCATACTCATCATTTTAGCTCATCTGGGATCGGAGGCTCAAAATGTACAACTTCTTTGGCAGATAGGTTTTTCAGTACATGAATTCCCTTCGATAGTTCAGGCTTATGAGGTATAATACTGGACCTCTTATCACAGGATATGCCCTAGCTCTCCCAACCATAGAAGTCTGGAACAGTCACCCATCTATACCCCAAGACATTTAACTAGAGACATTTTAACAATTTTACCAAATAAGTTAGAGAAATAGCTCTTAGAAGACCAGTGCCCCTGTTGAGGGCAATTGGGAAAAATGCCATCTCAAAAACAAACACACAAAACAAAACAGAAGATGTTAGAAACTACTGATTCAACCAGACATGCATGTCAAAGTCTTAACTTGGGTTTTCAGAGAAGTGGACTGACCTTATTTAAGCTATTTTTTCCCAAGGTCATGCACCATTTTTTGGTATAGGATGAGAAACTAGATATACAGACAAAGGGTTAATGCTAAAATTCAGAGAAGTTAGCAGAGCTTTTGATAATTGAAGTTGGATGGAGATGAAATTGCAGTGTGGGGAAATCAAGGCAGCCAGGAACTAAGAGACCAGTACCTCCGTGAATAAGGAGGTATACAAAAGTAACCTGGCTTCAGCAGTTTCTTCTCAGCATATTCACCAAATTATTAAATTCTGTTGGGCAAGAAGCAAAGAAGTAAAGCAAAACACAAATTTAAACGGCCCATCTACTTTGTAAAACATTTTGCCAGTAGCAGCTAAAGCTGACAGACATTGCCTAATCCCACACTTCTATTCCTAGCCATGCCCAGAAGAACAGTATGTGCATGTCTATATGATGGTATATATGTGCATCAAAAGTTGTCTTCAGTAATATTCATGACAACAGCATTCATAATTGCTAATACCTGAGAATATTTCAAAAGCCTATGAACAAAAATATGGGTAAACACATTATGTGGTGCATCATACAATGGTAGCAATTTAAAAAAAAGGAATAAGTATAAAGAAGAATCTCAGAGGTTCAATCTCAGGTGAAGGAAACTGAAAGAATATAAATAGTATGTGTGGATATATTATATATATATATATATATACATACATATGTGTGTGTGTATACATATATATATGCAAGAAACTAACTCAGAGTGTTAGATGTGAGTATAATAATGATTTGGGGGAGCTGAGGTTGTAACTTGGAAGGAGTAAGACAGGAGCTGATGATCATTATTTCTTCTTTGACCTGGGTGATAATTACAGGTAGAAACCTTATTGGCTTTTACTCTTATGATTTATGAACTTATACTTCAGTACAAATTTTATTGAAAGTATGTTGGGGGAATTCTCTTTTGAGCAATAGAGATGGGGAATCCCAAATATGTCATTGTTAATATGTGTTGGTAATGCATATGTGTTACAATTCTGCTATGAGTTTCTCCTCTTTCAAATGTTCAGGTATTAACCTAGGTCACCTCTGATCTCCCCCTTAGGGTTGGCAAAATATGTGAGAAATTCAATGAACCTCTTTAACATGCAACACATTCTAGGACACACAAATCACAGGGATTAAAATAAACGGTGACATGTTTGATGTGCCCAGAACAGCCTGACAAAGATAAAGCCAAAGAGAGGAGATGGGGCTACCATGGATGGGGACCAGCACTGATGTAGAATTGGAGCTTGAGATCAAACCAAGGCAACATGAGAAATCTCTCCTTTATTATGTTAGGAAGATGTCGGCATAGGAGAGCATAGTAGAGGTGAATTTATGGTGTCCCTGACAAAGGAGACTTAGGTAGCAACAGCCTGAAATGCCCCCATAAAATGAAAGAAGTAACTAAGAGTAGTGTGGAGGCGCTGAAAGTCCAAAAACCTAGAGCATCTTGGGGTCAGGACAAAAGTTGGCAGGAGTAGATGCAATTTGGATCACATGTCTGGATAGAAATCCATCTCTATGGATTGGTAAGAGAATGACCAAATGATTGGTGTCAGCAATGTGGCCAATGACCACCACTGAACCAGGTAAAACCTAGATACCTTCCCAGGGAGTAAGAGGGGGAGAGGAAGCCGTGATGTAGAAAATCTAGGATTGATTGAGTTTCATATGACTTGAGATGAAATACTGTTCACTAGTTGGTGGAATGGGATAGTCAACACAGAGATAATCATGAGACGAAGACCAATATGTGCGGTTCAGCATCCTACAGACTGTGTATTGTAGAATTGTACAGTGAAGAAAGGAGCAGCTGTACATACCAGAATGTCAGACAAGTCTATGTGGGTACAAGGGTGACAGAAAATACAAGGAGTAGACCGTGTGGAAGTAGGGATTAGATAATGAAGCTAGAAAGTTGTGTGGTGAGGGGGCGCCTGGGTGGCTCGTCGGCTAAGCCTCCGACTTCAGCTCAGGTCAGATCTCACGTTCGTGGGTTCGAGCCCCGCGTCAGGCTCTGTGCTGACAGCTAGCTCAGAGCCTGGAGCCTGCTTCCGGTTCTGTGTCTCCTTCTCTCTCTGCCCCTCCCCCTCTCATGCTCTGTCTCTCTCTGTATCAAAAATAAATAAAACATTAAAAAAATTAAAAAAAAAAAAAGAAAGTTGTGTGGTGAGAATTATCAAGAAATATTTTAAGGGTCAGGGACGCAGTGCAAAGTTCCTGTCCCAATGCTCTTACCATTGCACCATGCAGCACGACAATTATTAAAAACTCTGCCAAAGGCTTGCACCACAGCAAGGATCAAAAGCAGGTGGCCACCACTGTGAATTCTCAAAGTCAGGGAGGAGAATTAAGACTCAGGAAGACCTTTAAATTTCATACCTATGGTGTTGTGTATTTCCTTTTAAACATATAAAAAGAATTTTTAAAAAGTGTGCTGAGATGAATGTGTGATTTTAAACATTACTGGCATATTTTTTCTCTTGTGATATGACTAAAATGAAGAGGCAGAAAGAGGTCATTTTTCTGAATTAAAATTTTTGCTGTGAGGAAGCTTAAAAGCTCTTTCCCACATAATAGTTGTGTTTCATAAAGAAAGGAATTGGTTTGCTTTTAAGGAGTGTTCATTGTTTTACATAGTACAGAACACAGATATGATAAGACATATATATATATATATATATATATGTATATGTGTGTGTGTGTATATATAAAGTGTGTGTGTGTGTGTATATATATATATAAAGTATATAATTACTTCAAACCTTAAGAGCAGGATTGCTGATTGAACTCATTTGAAAGGGAAGAGTAAGTTGTCAGTAGGTTGGGCATCCAGTGTTGGCTCGGGTCATGATCTTGCAGTGCACGAGTTCAAGCCTCCACATTGGGCTCTGTGCTGACAGCTCTGAGCCTGGACCTTGCTTTGGATTCTCTGTCTGCCTCTCTTTCTCTTTCTGCATCTCCCCTGCTTGTGCTCTGTCTCTGTCTCTGTCTCTCTCAGAAATAAACATTAAAAATTTTTTTTTAAATGGGGCACCTGGGTGGCTCAGTCAGCTAAGCTTCTGACTTCAGCTCAAGTCGTGATCTCACAGTTCATGGGTTGAAGGCCTGCACTGAGCTCTGTGCTGACAGCTCAGAGCCTGGAGCCTGCTTCAGATTCTGCATCTCCCTTTCTCTCTGTCTCTCCCCTGCTTGTCTACATCTCTCTCTCTCTCAAAAATAAATAAACATTAAAAATTAACAAAATAATTAAAATGAGTAAGCATAATAGAGGACTCAGATGACAAATAAAAAGATTAAAATAAAAATCATTATTAAAAAATGAACAAACAAAACCATGCAGCTTAACACAACATAAACAGCATAAGAGAAATACCAGATGAGGGGAACTTGGGCAGCTTAGTTAGTTCAGCATCCGAACTTAGTTGATTTCAGCTCAGGTCATGATCCTAATGTTACAGGACTGAGCCCTCCATCAGGCTTCACACTGATCATGAAATCTGTTTAAGATTTTCTCTCTTTCTCCTTCTGCCCCTTTCCACTGCTCTCTCTTTCTAAAAAATAAAGAATAAAAATAAATACCAGCTGAAAAAAGGGATTTGCAACAGTAGTAATAGTAGTTCATATGTAAAATATATCAAAAACTACTCAAAATCAAATAACCAAGTGGAAAAATGAATAAATTATTTAAGTAAATAAATCCTAAAGAAGTCATGAAAATTGGTAAGGACTGAAAAAAGCTCTGAGAATAGATTGAAACAAGTTATGATAGTTCTCACTCAGAATGGAAAAAATTATGGAGTTATACATAGAATACTGTTGACAATACAGAGAGTTTGGCATTCTCATATCCATCTTAGGGAACATGATGTAGCAATAATTCTCGGAAAAACTCTAAGTACTATCTGCTATTTTTCAAAATGTATGTAGACTGAGACATGGCAATTCTCCTTCAAAAAATCTACCCTATAAAGGTATTTCCAGGAGAGTGCAAAGTTACTCACATGAGAGTCCTTTGTGATCGTACTCTAAAAAATAATGAAAATGGAATTCCACTAATAATGGAATGAGGGCACAAGAATACATGTAAAGTAATGCCAGGAAGCTAGAGGAGTAATGAATTCCACTCACGAAGACCACAGAAGAATAGCAATAACACAGACTACAAATCCCTGTAAAACAACCTGAAATAGTCATAAGTATTGAGGGGAGAAGTCCTAGGGAAACGGAGAGTGAGGAGCGTTTTGGGGAATTGGAATTTTAGAGCACGTGGCCGGAAAGGTCTGCTGTAGGAGTGATGACGTCAGATGGGTCTACTTGGTACGGGGACTAACAGAGACAGAGAGGGGACATTGGGATCACGTAGGGAAGAACTGAAGTTTAGACAGAATGGTAGTGGAAGTAGACATGAGGCAAAGATCAGAAGGCCTTGGTACACACCCAGGTGCATTTGGGAGAGACTGAGCACTCCAGGTGAGGGAAGGACAAGTCCAAAGACCATGGCCAGCCTTGGGAATAGCAAGAGCCAGTGTGGCGGATGCTGTGACACCAAGCTGGGAGGCACAGATGTTCAGACAGCAAAATGGATACAATTTGGGCAGATGGTGCTGATCTTCAGGCAACTGGAAGTATTCCGTCTGAGGGAGTCGAGAAGCCAATGGAGCATTTTTAAATACCTCACTTTTTTTTCTGGGTTGAAAAATAAGTTTTAGGTTACAACAGGGAAGCAGAGGCAACTGTAATAATCTAGGTAAGACATGAAGGTGGCTGGGATCAGGGTAGAAGCCCCCAGGGGTGGGGAGAAGTGGTCAAATGCTGCGGATCGCAAAACCAAGAGAATATTCTGGTAGGTGGAATGACTGGAGTGAAATAAAGAAATCATTTGTGGCCTGAGTGACAACAATAGGGGCATCACAGAGGGAAAGAGAATAGTTTGAGGAGCCAGAAAGGGAGGGCGTCTACATGGGGTTGTTCAGACTGTGCTCTCTACACCCTTCTTCCAGCCGTGGCAGTGAGTGGTGACTACAATTACATCCCGTTCTCTCCAAACCATTCTCTTGACTCCTGGTTGTCTTCTGCCAGGCTGTCTTTCCTTTTTCTTGATAGGGTAATGCAGTGTGCAGTATGGTCTACACACAGCCAGCATTCCACTCTGTATCTGGCCCCAGTTTTGGGGTTTTTTTTTTCTACTTTACAAAGAGCCATTGTGATTTGGGATGTGTCCCTGACCAAGGCTTAGAGGGAGAAATCAGGACATATGACCTGTATTTTGACAAATGAAATTGGGCATACCCTTTAGGCATGCGTGTGGAGTTTTCAGGGAGGCATCAGGATTTGCTTGCATGGAGGAGAGAGGCCAGAAATATAAACTACATGAATCTGGGGCTTCTCAGAATAAAATCTTATGATTGGATAAGCTTCCTAAGAAAGTGGATGCATAATGAGGATGCCAAATATTCTCATTCAGGAAATGAGAAGAGAGCAAAGGATACTGAAATAGAATAGTCAGCAAACCTGCAGAATCTATACTCACACTTACCAAGTCTGCAAGTGAATACAGCCTCTCATTTAATTGATATTTAAAAGTACTCATCTTCATTAAAAGACTTGAGAAGTGGGCCGTGTAAATCTTGTCTTTATGTTCCTCCCAATTTTTAAATATTTTTACAAGATACGTACCTCGTGTTTTTATTGTAAAACCAGAATAATTAAAATGATGACAAAGTATTATATTTTATTAAGGTTATTTATTTATTTTGGGGGGGCAGTGGGTGAGAGACAGAGAGAGAGAAAGAGGGAGAGAGGGAGAGAATTCCAAGCAGGCTCTGTGCTGTCAGCCCAGAGCCCAAGGCCAGGTTCCATCTTACGAACAACACAGATCATGACGGGATCCAAAATCAACAGTCAGAAGCTTAACAAACTGAGACAGCCGGGTGCCCCAAGGGTAAAATATTTTCAGCTTCATGGTATGAACCAGTACAGTTCAAGAGGTTCTCTTTTTCACAAGATTGGACATGCAGGTATGTATGTGTATATAAAGGCCTGTCTGTGTATCTTTTTGTCTGTTTTGCAACCATGGATTGTAGTGTTGTGATGCTGGCCATCTACACCGCATACTGAACAAAACTGTATAACATTTTAGGGTCTGGAGTAAGTATGGAGACCTGATTTAAGAAGACATCACCATAATTTTCTACACACAATGCTGTGTCAATCTACTTTTTCACATCTCCAAAGAACCAGGGTCCACATTTTACATAGAACAAAGAAGAGGTTGTTCTATTGAGATAGATCTTGAACCCTAACTAACGTTTGAGGAAAATCACAGTGAAAAGTGAAAACAAAATTAATACTGCTCAAAAAGAGTTTTCTTCCCACAAGGAAAAATCGATTCAGAATGAATGTAATAACTATTTATTTATCATCATTGCCATATACTTCTGGTAGCCTCCTCCCAAAAACTATAAAAGAATGTTTTGTACACATAAACATCTACTAAGAAAGTATTTATTATTTTTCGATAGAAAGAATGGGTATAAACTTTGTATCTACTATGGAAAGTAGCTTATCAACTTGGTTACTTACACCAAAGATATATTAAATAAAAAAATGGAGTCCAAAAACTTACATAAAACCCAGAAGGGAAAGATATTCTCTGCATTAACACTAATGCTCAAAGTATTGCAGTCAAATGTTTGTGTTTTAGAAATGATACGGTTATAAATTAAACTTTAAAAGTTTTTTTTGATTTTTTTTTTTGAGAGACAGAGAGAGACAGCACGAGCAGGGGAGGGTCAGAGAGAGAGGGAGACACAGAATCTGAAGCAGGCTCCAGGCTCTGAGCTAGCGGTCAGCACAGAGCCTGACGCAGGGCTCAAACCCACAAACATGACCTGAGCCGAAGCCAGACGCTAAACTGACTGAGCCACTCAGGTGCCCTTAAATTAAACTTTTATTTATTTATTTTACTTTAATTAAACAGGTTTAGCAAACATGCAGTTCCCGATTTGTCAGTTCTGAAACCATGAATGTCAAAAACACTCCCACTGCCAGAGGTACTCATATAGACCCTTTTTACAACACAAACAAGAACACTGACTTGATATATCAGTTTCTGACCAGCAACTCTGTGAAGGAAAAGAAGTTCATAATATTACTACAATTTAAGGTGATGAAATAAAGGTTCAAAGTTCTTAGGGGATTTCTCTAAAATTTACACCCCTTAGCACAGGTGTAATTCAACCAGGTCCCGAGACGCCGAATGAAATCACTGCCATTGTATTACATATTCTCTGATATTTGACCAAAACGTTGGTATCGTGATTAGAGACTTACGCACCACACCTGATATGAATAGCATCTCCCTAATTTGCAAAATCAAATTCATTCTCTACATGTAAGATTTCTCACGAGTGACACTATTTAAAGCTTTTTAAATACTCCTGAAAACAGTTATGTAGAGAGAAATTTTGAGTTATTTTGGCAAAGAAACATGTGACAAAATAAAATAGCACCTTTCAAAGGTAAAATATGGGAGGGATCATAAGCTTTTGACCTTGTGTTCTCTGATACACTTGCTAAAAAAAAGTCATCACTAAAAATGCCCAGTTTCCATTTGTATCAGTCCACATGGGTTATGCACTTTCTTACACTTTCCAGAATAGAACATTGTACTGAATGACACCCAAGTGACCCAGTAGAGTTAATTTATCTACATTAGTGTCTAACGTAAAGCCAGGAAGTGATTTAGGGCTTGAGAAGAATAAAGACCAATATGTACTCTATATATTAAGTCACTAAAACTCTAAAAAATCCAATTCTCCATTTCCTTACAATTTATATAGCAACTCTTCTTTCTGACTAGATAAGTGATATGAAAATCCCAAAACTGAAGAAAACATATATTTTAATTTTCTATACTAGAACTATATGGATATGATCATGATTGACGTTTTGGTATGTTTATCTTTTAAAATTCTATCATATGAATGTTTCCTAATTCCTATAAAAGTCCCTTCATCCTGATAGATCAGCTCATTTCTCCTGTTTCTATTTGTCTATTTGTTTCTATTTGCCAATCGCATTATCTAGAAATAACAACTTTTTGAATGTTCAATTCCAAGATTTCTTTCTTTTTTTGTTGTTACTGTTTTAGTTTTGTTGTCATAGTGTTGATATGAACTTCTGGGACATACTACAAACCCTAGTAGGCTTTATACTTAAAAAAATTAATTTTAGCTCACACATCATGAACCATTATTTGCAATAGATATATTTTCTTTGTTATGAAAGAAAATCTATTTGTAGGTAAGAGACTTTTCTTCAGAAATAGCACTTATTTTCCAGTAGCTCCTAAAGTAACATAACTACTTAACTCTCTCCTGACCTCCCAGTATAAAAAGATCATATGGATAGCAGTCCTTTACAAACAATGTGTTTATCACTTGGAATAAAGAATACATGATAACAGTTAACAGTAATATGAATACTTATTCTATGTGCTAGAAATTTGTTTAGGATTGCATTCCTATCGATAAGTACAAAAAACCAATAGCTTTCTTGTTCATTTTTCTTCTTATTAATTCATCTTGGTTGAACATTTTTCCTGGATATTATTTCTCTCCAACTGACATCTGTTTGATTCTCTTCTCTCCCTGGCAGAGATTGAATTTAGAGTAAAGATAGACATACAGTTGTCTGAATTTCTTTCTGCCTTTTTTTGGTTTATTTACTTCATAAATGTGTAGAAGTGGAAACCTTAGTAGAAACAGTGATACAAAGGTGAGCATGAAAATATATGGACCCTGATGCATAAGATTAAATAATCACACTGAGAAATATAATTTTTTGTCTGAACAAGAGGACAAGGGAGATTTTTCTCAAAAGACATAACAATAGAGTTAAAATCTGAAAGACAGGGTAGCGTTAATCAAAGCAAGTGAATCTGGGAGGTGGAAGTGTTCCCAAGAGAGAAGGAAATATGTTTTAAAACTCTAAAAGAGAGAACAAGTTAAAAACAGAAACTCAAACAAGACCATTGTGCCTGACATTCACAGAGGGGGCTGAGACACAACGTGTCAACATTTGGATTTAAGGAGCACACTAGGTCGCATTAATGAGTGTCATCTTTAAGAAAGTTTTGTGTTTGTTGTTGTTTTTGTTGTTTGAGAGGCATGGGGAGGAGAAGCAGAGAGAGAGAGAGAGAGAGAGAGAGAGAGAGAATCTTAAGAAGGCTCCACGCTCAGCATGGAGCTCAATTCTGGGCTTAATCTCATGACAGTGAGATCATGACTTGAGTGGAAATCTAGAGTTGGACGCTTAACTGACTAAGCCACCCAGATGCCCCTGAGTGCCATCTCTATGTAAGAGAAATGAGATGCCACTGTGCATGTAAAACAGTGGGTGGCACTATCCAGTTTGCTTTAAGAAGTTCGCTAGGCACAAAATAGTAAAGGACTAGAAAAGTCTTGACTGTAGAGTTGAATGCAAGGTCAATACATGATGCTTCAGTAATTCAGGAGCTAAATCATGTTAATTTGGAATCCAGCCTGAGTGTTGGCATGAGGGACACTGGCATGCATGACTGCAGAAGGGACGTGCCACACAGAAGTGTTGTTGTAAAGATGAGCACTACGATCTGGCTTGAGGAACTGGAAGATGGAGAACAATGCTCGGATGCGTGCAGCCCAGACAGAGGAGGGGCTGTCTGATCAGGAGGGGTGACCATGAGGTGACTTCTGGATGTTGCAATGCAGGCTTCTTATCACTTCCTTGAACCCCTTCTTTTTATGAACACTACCTTGTTTTCTGAGGCTCCGTTACCATATGTGGGTAAACACTTAATTTCCCATACCTCCATGCATTTAGTGGTAGCTGTGTAATGTACTTCTTACCAATGAGATAGAAATTGAAGTTTCTGCTAGAGCTTCGAGAAAATGGTTATCCTTCCCATTAAGAAGTGAACATTATTTCCTCATGCCTTTTGCCTTTCTTCCTTTCCCTTCCTCTTCCTTGAATAAAGATACATTCCTTGAAGGAGAAACAGTACTCTTATAACTATTAGAGACAAGCCACGCATTAAGGGCAGCTCAGCATGACTAGGGAGGAGCCTAGAACCTAGCCCACCTGCAGGAGCACTGGACTGTCTGCCCTTGGACTTTTTACTGCCTGAACAATAACTTTAACCTACACTTTGTTTATTCTTGTTTCATGTGACTGACAACCCTCCTAATTTTTGTTGCCCCATTTGAGGCATCATCCAAGTGAGGATATCTGGAGAGAGGATGGGCATTCATTTCTGGGAGCTCAATGCAAGCTAGACAGAAACTGGGGTGGGGGGATCTGTGAGCAGGGGGTAAGCAAATCCCAGCTGGACATGAGATTACAGATGGAGCAGGTAAGCAGCAAGAACACTAAGAAGGAGGATGTATTGACTTACAAGATTTATTGAAGAGCTAGGGGAGCAAGAACTTTTAAATGCAATGGAGTTACAGTTGAAGCATTAGAAAGAACATCAAGGATTCCCATTTTGCACACTTTTCCCTGACTGGTCTGCCAAATGTCACCTTCACTGTGCAATTCCTCTGCTTAAATGTCTATGATCCCTCTTCATTTTATTCTGTATCATCACTTAATGAAGCTGAATGATTTAAGACCCTTTCTATTCATGCTCTAATGACACCAGATATTTTTTACTCTGCTTTCTCAACTACTTCCTAGTTTTTTTCTTTTTCTTGCTCCATGCATTAAGTGTGCCTTTTCTCACATCCTGTGTAGTTTGTATTGTCCTCTACCTGAAGTGTATTATTCTCCACTCTAAATTTCCAATGTCACAGCCAAGTCTTTGCTCAAATCCCAGCTCCTCCATAAAGCTCTCTTCAGTGGTCTGATCCAGCCTTTTCTCTTCTCCTATGGCCCATAATACTTGAAAGTTTTCATCACAGTGTCTTGAGAGTTAATGATATGTGTTGTTCACTCATGGTTTCATGAATATTTATTGGGTCTCCCAAGTAGATTTTAAGCACTCTGTGTTACATTTCTCTTTCGTATCATTAAAAATATTTAACAAAATTTTACCCAAGGGAGACTTGCTCTGCTAGGTTAGAAAAAATGTTGGTTTAGAAATCCCCCTGGACTCCAATCCATGGGATTTGCTCCTATATGTTATACTTCCCACAGCCATTCTTGGATTCTCTAATGTCAAGTAGTTTATTAAGAATAGTATGGTTCACTTATATGGCTTGTTTCTCAGACAGAGGCGAAGATGTCCCACAGAAATATAGGAGAGACTGCACATTACTCATAATGTGCTTAGGCGTAGGACATGGTGGGAAGGAATGATCCTCTATTGTGATGGTGATGAAAATCATGTTTTTTCCAGTTCATTCAGAACAAATGAAGCACCAAAGTTTGTGTGAAGAGCACATTCAATGCAGGAGCCTCAGTTGGAACAGCACTTGAGTATATAGTAGTTCTTTATCTTACACATGACCCCTTGAATATCATAGGTACAAAATAAGTTGTTGAATGGGCATTCAGCAGGGACCACAGCTCCTGTAGACTTCAAATCTTTGATGTTTCCCTAATCTCTATTTTTCCTGAGATGTAGTATTATTTCTGCTGTGCCATCTTGCCTGGGGACAGAAAGCTTCAGGGATTTCCACATGATTTTCCCACCATATTAAGTTACTCCAGAGGTCTGGAAAACAATGGGGGTGAACTGGTTCCCAATCAGCTGCTAAGAGTATGCACCACAATCATGCTCGCACCGGATGGGAAATTACAACATGGTAAGGTGTGGTCCCATCAGACTCACTTTAATGAACCTTAGGCAGGGCTCAATGATGAGGCTGGCCTCCACCCCAGTGAATTCTATACTGTCAGAGTAAAATGAATAACCACTGATGGGTCCTCTGGTCTCATGTAATAGTTCAAATCTAACATCTTCCTGCTTGACTCTTGAGCCTTTTTTCAATAATATGCAAAACAACGTTTTCAACATCATTACTCCATTTTTCTGTAGGTTAAAGTCATGTCCATACTTCAAGAAAGAATACAAACAGCAGATTAGAAATGACATCAAGTATTCTGGCTGGGATAGCCAAGCTGGAGTCAGTAAATTGAATCCAAATGCCCCATATCAATATATTCACCTCTTTCCAGCTTTATGTTATGCGCCCTGGTCAACAACCCCTAAAGCTACTCTGAAAGATGTAGCATCACATGTCTCCTGGTTCTTATTGACTGTACATCTCCCCCCCACTCACCCAGCCCGAACCAGGACACCATTCCCTTGCACAGATTAATATTTAATCTTCCCCATCTAGCGCAGTGGTTTTTCCAATCAGCTCTGTCAGCAAAACCTGGGAACTTACTGGAAATGCAAACTCTCAGCCCACCCAAGACCAACTCTGGGGTTGGGTCCCAGAAATGATCTCGTTAAGTCCTCTAAGTGACTCTGATGGATTCTAGAGTTTGAAAACAAACAGGTTGAGATCAGCGGTCAGCAAACTGTGACCCAGAGGCCAAATCACATCTGCTGCCTATTTCTGTGTGGCCTGTGGATTTCAGGCTACAGAAATGACCACACAATGATATCAATTTTTGCCTTTTGGGCCACAAAGCCCAAAATTGTTATAATTTTGCTGTTTACAGAAAAAGTTGACGAGCCTTGGTCACGCAGCAATGTGGAAAAATAAGACAGACTTGGAAGAACAAAGGTCATCTTGTAAGACATCTATTAGGACAAGCCTTTACGAGACTGCCATTGAAGGAGAGGAAGTTCTCTTCTACCAAGAGAAAGGAAGCTAGGTGACAATTGGAGGCAATTGGAGATTCTCAGACTTGTCCACTCTCGTAATGTACCTATTGCATGCTAGGGTCCCAGTCTTACCTTATCAGTGCCTTTGATTTAGCTATGGAGACCTTTCAAGTGGTGTGTTTAGCCTAATTATGTCTTTGCAGTGCTTACCATTAACTCTGGGGCCTGACTTTAGCCCTTTCTGTCATGTGGCTGCAGGAGATAAGGGCCCTTTTGAATGATCATGGAGGTTTCTGACTTTCATCATCTGCTTTGCTTTGACAATGCCATTGCCTATTGTCCAGGCTTTAAAGGCATTTAAAAAGTCTGTTCACTGCCCATTCCTACACTTACTATTGGCTGGGAAGTTGAGGACTCCCATCTTGCCTCACCTCAAGCCATCAACAGCAAGAACCCTGTAATTATGGCGTTGTAGCCTGGCGGACCAGACTTCTACCCAACACCACCCACAGTGGGTCCCCATGGCCACTGGACCAGCAAGGGCTCCCCGCCTAAAGCGCTTCTCCCAGGCTTTCTCCACAGCCACTTGCTACACCATCCACCTTATGTGTGAGTCCATCCAGGTGCAAATATGAGGCTGAGGATTGCATGTGAATCTTTTATTTCAATTTTTATTTTATAATTAATTTTTTTAACATTAATTTATTTTTGAGAGAGAGGAGACAGACAGTACTGGAGACGGGATGGGCAGAGACAGAGGGAGACACAGAATCTGAAGCAGGATCCAGGCTCTGAGCTGTCAGCACAGATACTGATGCAGGGCTCAAACCCATGAACCCTGAGATCACAACCTGAGCCAAAGCCAGACACTTAACTGACTGAGCCACTCAGGTGCCTCTGAATCTTTCATTTTAAAAAATAATCTCACACAACAGGAGAGACAGACTGAGAAAAGAAAACTGAGGGAAAAAAACAGCTGATTAGAGTTCTGCTACTGATTTCATTCCTGCTGTGGACACCAGGGTCTCAGACTCTTGGGGGCCTGCCAAGAACGGTGCATTCTAGAAGTTTTTACACACAAATATGGAAGAGTTGGGCATTCATACCCTGGCCCCCATCATCTACTGGTCGAGAGCTATTTCCCCAGCATGTATAACTCTAGAGCTGAACAGTAGTCGACAGGACTGAGAATTTCTTGCATGCGGTGTAACTACAGAGGACACAAGATGTAACTGACATGAGATCTTACCAGGCTACACCGCAGGCCTTTGGTCACAACAGGATAGACCTCTGTGATGGCAGAGATGGAAGCAAAGAGAAAATGAAATAGAGGAGAAAAGATATGTGGCATAGTAGGGAAAATACGTGCGGGCCTCCGTAAGCAAATAGACATCTCAGAACCCTGCTGTCTTGAAATGAACACAGTTGTACGTGGTTCCTACCTGATGCTCTCAGCTGGACTTGGTTCCTATTATAACGAATTACCTCAAACCTGGTGGCTAACGCCAACAGAAGTGCATCCCCTCACAATGTTGGAGAATTCCACAATCAAGGTGACAGGCTCTGAGGAGCTCCTTGTCTCTTCCACATTTGGGTATTTCCTGGCTCATGGCTGAATCTGGGCAATCTTTGAGGCCAACAGTTGCAAAATCCTCTCGATTCCATCTTCATATACCTTCTCTGTATGTGCCAGACCAGCCTGCCCCCTCTTCCTGGGGTAAATGGGATTACATTTAAGATACACCTAGATAATTGAAGACATCCGCCATCCACAATTTAATCATATGTATAAACACATTCTTTCCTTCTAAAGCAGCACTTACAGCTCCAGGGATTTTGCCCTGATGCCTTTGGGAGCCATTTTCCAGCCTACTACATTTTCCATTCTCAAATAATAGCCAGGGCCTAACTTGAGTTCTGAGCAAAATGTGGACAATATCCTACGATGAGTGCCTGTTTCATGGTCTTAAAATTTAACTTTAAACTGAATTTATTTTAACATTTTATTTAAAAAGATTTAAAAACATGTACAGGAAGATGCTAAGACATATTTCCAGAAGTTACGCCTGCCTTTTATAAAACTGACTAACAGGAGATAAATGCTGTTTTTGCCATGAGCTGGTGTCAGGTGATTAAAAGTATCATGTGACAGAAATCTGATGACCCCATTTAATAAGAAATGGCAATTAGGAAAGGAAAAAAAAATGCTAAGCAGCATAAATATTGCGCAGTACAGACAAAAGTAGAAAAGAAAGAGAAAACCCTAAAGAACCACAGTTAAAAAAAAGGAAAAATGTCTCTACTTACTAGCCAACAGTAGACTTTTTTCCTAGCAAAACCTGCCTTCAGCCTCATTGAGAATAGTAACATATTCACACAGTAAAACTACTGTCAAGCCCTCATGCAAAATTACACTGAGAAACTTATATTATGAAGGGATATTTCTTAGTAATTAGTGAAAGATATTTTAAATTATCTAGGACCAATAAATATAGTTATTTATTAGTTCTTTTCTGAGCCATTTTAAGGAAGAGACCATGTTTGCTTAAAACAGTTTTAATGTCTGAAAATATTATTTTTGAATACTTTTACTGTTACATTTAAAATAACCTTTACATAATATGTTTGGCCAATGCTCTGCTTTATAAAGGACTTTCTTTTTTTTAATTTCCCACCGGTGTTCTAATGTATCATGGCGATTGTCATGGCAAGGTTACCTTGTATTCTTTATCAAGAACATACGTGTGCAAAAGCCCACATACATTGTTAGCACGTAAGTCACAATCGCCTTAGCTCGCTAGCCAACCTGTTTCTTTCAGATCTCCCTCAGCATTGTTATATATTCCCTACATGTAACTATGAACTCATTCATCCAAAAGACAATAAAATTCAAGCTATTGCCTTTTAAATCATAGAGATAATTATAAATTAAATGTATATTATAAATTAATAAGTCATTATAAGTGCCACGTTAAATTTGAAAGATACAGATCTTTAATTTATTTTTCAATATTTATGTAAAAGTCCTGAAGAAAAAATAAACAATGCAAATACACCCCACATTTGGTTCAGTGATCACTATAACTACGGAGCATAATTTTGTGTTTATTGGGTTAATAGATGGTGTATAGTGGTAATTAAAGAGTACTTATGAAGCCTGAATAATTGAACATCCAGCTGTTGTGTTAGATTTTGATATGGGGACAGGGAAAGGGGAGACGGTGCTGCTGCAATATTATCAAGGACCATTTCCAGATGGTGGGAACCCATCCTTTGCCCTTTGGGCGCTTCCAGGACATCTGGTAAGTCATATGAAGCTCGACAAGATTAAGGGGAAGTTGTGAGATGCTTGAATACCAACGCCCTCGGATGGCATCAAGGCCTCCTTATGAAGCTCAACTACTGGGTAGCATTTAGAAAAACCTGCCTTCTTCTGCTGAGCAGGGGAATATTATCTATTATGAACTAGGGGCTCTTTGAGGGTAAGGACCGGTCTTATTTCATATTTTGCCATGAGCACCTAGAGCAACACTTCTAGTGGTATATTGTTGCTGTTTGTCCCGTTTCATTCAGATTATTTAGGATGACCAGCATGGTGCAGGACAAGGAAAAACAGTCTAATAACTTCACTTAAATGATTAAATCTTTAAGAAACCATCTTATACCTGAAGTTGATTCCAAAACATGATTTATGATCTCATGTAAATTTTGATGCTAAAAAGAGTCCCCTAGAACCATCTACTTGTTGACTCAAGAGACAATAACTGAGAATTCTCTGAGTACCTTGAAAGGAAGATATCTTTCTATAGAACAAAGAAGAAAACCTGAGGTAAAAACAACAGTGATGGAAATAACGAAAAGAGATTTTGCTTACTTCATTCTCTACCTTTGAGGCAAATCATTACCTCAGGGAGTGATTGTATCCCAAAATAACTCCAAATCTCAAGAAGCCAAGCAGCCTCCTGTTCTTTGAAAACTTCTTTATTATCTGAGGACAAGAGCAGTTATGTAATTCCTGGGGAAGTGAGCAGACAGGGGAGAAAGTGCAGCATCGGTAGTGAGAACGCACTTGAAGCCAATGTTTGCACATTATCAGCTGAAAGACTAACGGCATGTTGCTTTCCCCAAGACTGTCACCCTGTGGGTACTTTAACTCCCAGCCTGTTTTGTTTTTAGTTTGCACTTGCTTTTTTAACTGTAATTTTGATGATACTTCTTATAGCAATACTTTGAGAATTACATTCTATTTTAAAGCACTTTTGAAATAGAAAATGTAAAACAGAATTTAGTTATGATTAGTAATGGCAACTACAAAGTGAACCTGGAGTTTGGAAGAGAAGCTTGTTAAGTGTGTTTTCTGCTATTTGACATTCACGGATGCTCCCAGAGAACCAGAGTGTAATATTTGTGTATTCATAGAAATCCACTCCTAAAAATACCCCTCAACCCATCCATGAGCAAAGATCCTTCTTATGGTGGGATGAAAGGAGAGAATCTTCTAGAAAAACAGATGAGAAGAGAGGAGGGGGGGAGAGGGGAGGGATGGGAAGACAAGGGAAAGGAAGGGGAGAGAGAAGAGAAGAAAATCCAAGAGCACTGATGGCCAGATTAATGAGTGATACAGTGCTTCATCATAGGTACTTACTATCTGCCACTCTCTGCAATTACTATCTTCTGTGTATTATTTGAATCAATACTGACAAACCCTGTGAATTCATTATCTTTGCTTCCACTTCCTCCAGATGAGGAAACCGTGATTGACACAAGTGAAAATCTATCCATTTAGTCAGTAAATATGCCGATACCAGTAAAAACAGCTTCCTTCATTCAGCTGCTCCAGCCAAGAGACATAGCGTCAACCTTGACTCCTTCATCCATTGTTTTTAAGTAAATAAAGCTTAGTAACAATACATAAGCTCTGTCTTCAAAATACATCTTCAACCAACACCAGTCAATCTCAGGACGGCCGTGTGTCCTAACCAATGGCATCTCTTGCAAGGTCAGAAAAGCCTCCTCTCAATGAATCCTACTGTTTACTTAAACCCTTGTTCCTATAAAGCAGCCATGGGATTTTTCAAAATAGATCAGACCATGTTATTACCCTACTTGACCGCTCCCATGACTGCCTATTACACTAAGAATAAAATGCCAATCCTTACTCTGGCCTCTGAGGTTTGAAGGCCCGCCTCCCCACTCACTCTCTTCCTCCCATCCTTCCCCTTCCCCCAGCCCCTCAGAGCACTGATTTTCTTCTCTATCAACACCACAAGCACACTCACACCTGTGCAGCCTCCCCTGTCTAGAACACTGTTGTCTCTGGTGAATCCTTCATTTCATCCAAGACTTTGTTTTGTTTGTATTTTAAAGGTCATTCAATCAGACCTGAGCATCCTATAGAAAAGAGAAGGTATTCCACCATTTTCTCTCTCTTTACTCTTTCTCTTAATAATACTTATTTACCAACTGGAAATATATTAAAAATTAATGTATTACATTCTTTATTCATTCGTTTCAACACAAATACTGTGAGAACACAAAATTCATTTGTTTCCTGGATGGCTATTTTGTACATGAAGAGTGTGAGGCTCATAGGCACTTGGTAAACGTTTATCAAATGAAAAAAAATAGAAAAGCTGAGTATTTAAACTCGGGTCAATTTTCACCCCAAGTCTCTTGTTCAAAATCACTTTTGCATACTGCTTCTAATAGATATTTAAATCTAGATAAACTCAATACGGGTACTTTCACAACTAAGGGAGCATATACCGTCTGCTGGGATATGGCTGCTTCTATGCTACAATTTCCATTTATATATTCGTACAATTAATTACATGACAACTTGCATAAATGAAGACAGCCAGCTGTCTCATAACTTTGCAGACTTTCCTGGCATTGATATTGAAAACTAAGTTACACAGACTTTACCTCTATCCATGTATACTTCCTAAAATGTAATTTGCTTGTAATTTTTCAGTTACAGAGTTTCTTTCTGCCATTGAATAACCTGAGTAAGGGATATTTTATATTATTAATATAAAATAACAAAAATTAAGAGCTTTTGTATTTCAGGAAGACATACACAGTCGCTTTTCCATTTGAATTTTTTCCATTTGATTTTTCAAAAGTACAATTATTAATGTGTTTGAGAAAACACTAACATATCACATGCAAAATTATGCAGAATTTTGTTGAATGTCACCAGGATACCCTAGCACACTCTCCCCTAAAATGCATTTTTGTATATTATTTCTCCAGACAGCACCATACTCATTAGTTAATACATGCTCAGTCAGCTTAATGAAAAGGACACCCAGAAGCGGGTGGAGGTGAAGGAAGACGGCATTGTGTATTTATCAGTAAAACTGTACACATAGGGAGATATTTATTTAAATAGCCACTATGGGATGTACTTCCCAAATCAATATAGGCCATGAGATCTTACTGTTAGCAGTTGCTAGTTCTAATTCACAACCACCATTTCCTTTGTCATTATGGATCTTGAGACCCATTATTTTGGTTCAGGATCAGTGGCTACATTTGAAAAAGCATCTGTGGCATAATGTCTTCTCACTCTGATGGTGTAATTCGTCCATGGGAAAATGCTTTCCACCTCCCAAAGATAATCACAATGGAAATGTATCTCGTAAGTATATGAAACATTGTTCAATATACAGGCAATTCTTCCATTTAGAAACAAGTTAGGTCCCAAACAAGGTAGGTCAAAATGCTTTATTTTACCGGCTCCTCAATCACATAAAACTAAAAGGGCTGTAGGCATGAGACCTCATATGCCAGTCTTCAAAATAGTCATGACTGTCAGTCCCTTCAAAGTATTGAAACCAAAAATTCTTTTCAATTTTGTTAGGCCCTTTTATTCAATATAGAATTTTGGCCAGTTTGAGTTACATAGAAAACGTCACTTTTTCCCATAATATTTGCATGCTGGTAGAGATGTTAGCATCAGTGTTGTCCTTTCAGAAGCTGAATGACCCATGTATAAAGTAAAATTATCTACTGTTCTTGAGAGAAAACAAAAAAGGAAGAAAACAAGTGAACACAACGTGTTTTTACCATAGTTGACTTTTCAGCCAACTGCTGTTAGCCTTTTCCTAAATTAATATGAAGTAGACAGGGGCCCAGTGTCTGTGCTATTTTCCTACCACTGATGACAAGAAAGTTTTCTACCTTATCAACTGCATTTCCTTTTCTTTGGCTGGTTATTAATAATTAGAATACTATTATAATGCATATTTTTTCACAATTCCCCTTTAGAATTTCTCGCACTAAAGATTAATTTACACTATGAACCTGACAGCTTCATTAATTTGTTTATTGTTTTTCATTTTATTTATGTTCATTCCCAACACAACCACATATTTATGGAATCATATCTATGGAACTCAGGCTACATATTTAGGTGTAACACAACTGTAGCACTATTTTAATTTTTTAAATGTTTATTATTTTAAGAGAGAGAGAGTGTGTGTGCAAACAAGAGACAGCACAGAGAGAGAGAGACACAGAATTCAAAGAAGGCTCCAGGCTGATTTTGATTTCTCAAGACAATATTAAAAAAATTTTTAGTTGCAGAAGAATTAGATATGTACAATATTCAATATTGAATACAGATTTGATTACCTCCTTGTATACTTAACATAACTAGTTAAGTTCAAACAAAGAAAAAAGAGGTTTATCTGTTATTTGGCTTCTCAAACAAAGGGCTTAGCCAGCTCTCACTGCTTTGACCGATGACCAGTTTTCAAGCATTATCACTTGTATCTTATGGTTTAAGTCCCACAATATGTGGAAAAAAATAAAAAGTTTGAAAAAGTTATGTTTTCATTCTTTTTGTTGGTATCATAACTAACAGATGAAGAGATGAAAAATATTGTAGAGGGGGAGAAACTCCTAAAATAAACAGAAAGGATATTTTATCCATAGATTTTTCTATATTAAGTCTTATTTCCATATTGCTAGACTTATTAAAAAACACATTTTACTGATGTTGTTGAAATTATGGTAAAGCTGCTAATTGAATAATGTACATTTCCCATTTGAGTAATAATACTGTATAGAAATTTTGATGCATTTCTCACACGAGTCTCATTTTATTCAGTGCTAGACATTTAAGCCTATACCATTTAGTGCTATAAATCACCTCCTACTAGCATAAAATTATCCTGAATACATTTGCTGATACATCATTTAAAATGGCATTTTAATGGTAAGAATGGATTCTTAATGAAATATGCATTATATTTCATGTTGAGGAAACAGCCTCAAATAAGTTTCATCATATTATGAATATAGTGTGTGTGTGGCTTCCTCACTAAGAGACTCTAAGAAATCATAAAGCAAACATGCTGTCTATTTCATAGAGAAAAGGTCACAGCGGAACGTTGATCAAATTACTCCCTAGAGATGTACTAATGATAACTCTGTCTCTAATGCTTTCATATGGAAAATGAAAGAGGCTTGTCTATCTGTCCCCTCTGTCTTTGCGACATATGCTTTGCACTGGGCAGCATTATTCTTAATAGTATCCGTTTTCACTCTAGAAGCTGTCCATCATCCTTGTCAGAAGGGTGTGTGGCCAAGAGCCCACCATCCAAGTCCTCTTGCCATGGAGCCCTTTTCCTTTGGGATATTTTCCTTCCGTGACACAATTAGTTCAATTGCACTCACAGAACAACATCGTTTTAAAATGGTTTTGTGTTTAACATTGGTGATATCTAATAAAATGTCACAAACAGCACCCTCTGAAGACAGAGGCCCCAGGCTGGCCCAGCTGTGCCCAGAAATCATCATGGGTAGGGTACATGATGACATTAGCTGGCCATATTCAACAGTGATGCATTTGCACACGTCTCTTAGTTTGTGGACTTCCTGGTGGCTGTCCCCTCTTCGAGGCCTCTCCTTCTGTATTTTGATAGATCTACATCTGACCTGACCATCAAGCAGCCTGGAATTACCTGTATTTCTCAGCTTCCTTATAATTGCACTGGCTGTGAGAATGTTCTGGATGATGGTATGTGAGAGGAAGCCATGTACACTATTTTTAGGCTGTGTCCAAAAGAGTGAGAAGGGGGCAGATGGCATGGTGTCATGTCCTCCTTTATTTCTTCTGAAATTTGATTTTTATTACTATTCTGAATTCATTTTGTGGACCATTCCTAACCAAGTCTTAAAAACTATGAGGCTCTATTATACACAGCCAGATTTTCTCAATTCATGCAAAATATCAGACTGTTTACTGTTTATGAGACCATATATTCTTTATTTATTATGTATGTATATATGTGTTTACTTATTTATTTACTATTGATTTATCCCAGTCAGCAGAGATACTGTTTGCCTTATTAGCCAAGAAATCCATGATGTTTTCCTTAAGTGTTCTCTCTCTGTCATATAAATGTCTAAGAATCCTGGGTGTTATGGAATCTGAAAGAAGAATGTGCAGGAATAGAGACATGGACTTTCACAGTCAGATGTACATGTATCTGGATTGGAGTCAGTCTACCCACCATTCTGGCGCTCTTATCTCTGCCCATTGCGCTGTGATTACTAGATGGGTCAAATCCTGTTTCCTCAAGGTTAAGCTTCTTTTAGGACAGCCTCTTCTGGTGATTTGAAAATTGAAACTCTTGGTCCATTGGTCACCTGGCCCAAAGATTTCCCCCCATCTTTAAGGGGACCAAGCCAGTGATGTTGGTGAGTCTCCACCAGTTCCAGGGATCATTTCTTAGAGACCTAGAAGAGAAAAATCCCCTTCACTCTTCAGTGAGTCACACCAGATGTTTAGGACATTTTACTTTAGAATTCTCAAGACCCTAAGGGCCTATTACCTCTTTCACTAGAAATATCTCTAGCATGCTCACGACCCCAGGGGAGTCAGCCCCTTTAAACTATATGAAGCCTACATTTTGGAGGGGTAATTCAACAGTGACATACCTGTTGAGGGTTATTTAATAGGTGCTTTCAAGGTGCCCAGATGTATGGATGGTGGTAGGGGTGGAGTTACTGAGCTGGCCTGTGCATTTCCATGGTGATTATCTGGCATGTTGACTTTTAAAGAAAAAATAATGAAGAAGATTAAATCTCTGGGAGGAACATCACCCTATGCAAATCAATCCACTCTTACCAATGTCTCAAAATATTAATCAATAATTTCTCATCCTTAGTTTTGATTTTTTGATATATATTTCTAATGTGGTAAATTATAATTTTGATGGATTTATGTTTCTGGGATGGTATGTTTTTTCCACAATAGGTTTGCTAAGCCTTAACTTATGAAAAAAAAAAAATCCCTCCAAAGATTATATCCTTCTGGAGGCAAAATTAGCTACTTTAATATCCAAAGTCTATTTAGAGCTCGGAGTGGGTGTATCTGCGATGGCTCTAAAACGGGAACAACTGAGATCTGCTCAGAGACCCGATGAAGATTTCCAAGGAAAGAACCACACGCTGAAACCCTTACTCTATTCCATAGGAATGCTAATATTTTCAGAGATATGTGTACATATTTTAGGATATGTTTTCATATAATTATCTAAAATATTAGAATTGCTGTTATGGGTTGAATCGTGTCCCCTCAAAAGATGTTGAAATCCTAACCTCCAATACTTCATTTGCAAATAGGGCTCTGCTGATGATTAATTAAGATGAGGTCGTTGGGTCCTCACCCCATTTGTCCACTATCTTTATAAAAAGGGGAAGTTTGGACCCAAAGACGGATGGGTGCACAGAGAGAATACAATTGTGAAGATGAAAGCAGAGATCTGGCGAAGGTTTCTACAAGACAAGGAATGCCAATGATTGCCAGCAAACCACCAGAAGCTAAAAGAAAGAGCTGGAACAGATTATTCCTCAGAGCCTCAGAAGGAATCAATCCTGTCGACACTTTGACTTTGGACGTGTGGCTTCCAGAATCGTGAGATCATAAATGTATGCTGTGTCAGCCACCCAGTCTACAGCACTTGGTTACAGCAGCCCACCAAAAACCAATACAGTTGTACTGAATGTATTCTCTAAATTTGAATAATGAGTGTTACTTCATTCTGTGGCTGACTCTTAGTAACCGAATCTTTGATCACATGTGGGCACCTCCCGATGTAGTTCTGTTCTGTACAAGATAGCCACATTCCTTTCCTTTCTTGACCGATGGGTGTTCCACATCTGGACCTCACATTTTTCCAAGAGCTCTGGCTTTCAAGAGGATGTGGCCTCAAGATAAATCAGTGGGATGTGAAGAAAATAACAAGCAAGACATGTCTACTCTTAAAATCTGTTAAGATGCTAGAGTTTCAAAATGAGTGTTGTTTCCATATTCAGGGTGTTAGACTTTATGAGGATAATAAAGAAAAAATATTTTGTTTCCATAGTCCCTCAGTTATTTTGGAAATAATGTATTTTGTGTAATTATGTTTTACAAGTTTATTGTAGATACAATATTTTAAAGCAATTAAAAATACAAGATGCAAACGTATTCTCCTGATAACCATGAATTGTGATTTCATTATAACCCTGCATTTCTATGTATTGTTATTAAATATTAAATAATCAATTAAATGAATATGCTAAATACAAATCAAGGAACAGCCAAGAAAAATATGCTGAAGAATTAATTTATCAATTAATACTGCACTTCTGTGTTTCAGAATGCATAGGAATTAGCTAATTAGCTTTTCCCTAAATGCTTGCATTAACATGAGTCTGACATTTAACAAAGCACTCTGCTTCAGTGGTTTTGATCTGTACTGTTTTAGTCTTCCCAATATATATAGTAAGTCTAAAGGGAATCTAGGTCCTAAAGTACCACCAGAAAGAAAAGGGTTTAAATAGCGTACCAAGTCATATTTTAAAAATCTTTGATCAGACTGGCTCAATACCACTATGTACCTCTATTTCAAAACTGCTTATATCTGTCAAGAAGGAAAAGATTACATATCAGATATTGTCATACTTCTGCCCTGCCCTGTGATGAGATCTTATCAAGGTGAAGCTCTTCAATTTCTTTCTCTCTCTCTCTTTTTTATTGTAAGTGGGAGATGCATTACAAGGTCTTCAGGCCATAAGCAATGTTTTATGAAAAAAATAAAAAAAATAGCGGCAAAAGAGTTGCTAGGTAATTTTTTCCAAGCTCATCAAAATCCATGTCTTTTTCTTTAAAACCAAACCAAAGCCACCTGACCAAAGCATGTATGAAGGAATCAAGAAGATAAGAATCATTTGGTGTTTCAGGGTTGCTTAAAACGCAACGTCTCAGCATAAGCATATTACGTCTGACCGTGGACTGAGTGGAAACATGTCCTTATCCTCCTATTTCATGGCTTTATATCATGAAAGTGAATTTGGTGATTTGTTGGAGATGATTTATTCATCCTTGCTCATTTAGAAGGATGAGGGGGCTTGAACGATTGGAATTACACAGAAGTGCTCGCTGTAAATAACGTGCTGGGACTTCTTGGACAGAGTGCTTTTTAATTTTTTTAGTTGCCAGGTAGGTTTTCGTTTTGCCTATAGATCTCCATTCGCAGAGAAAGTCAGAGAAGCGGACATCAAGGCTTCACGACTATGCTTTCAACCCCACCTTTTCTTTATATAAAAATCAACGTTTTGGTTTCATTGGAGGGGTTCCCATGATTCTGAAAGAACATCAAAAGGAGCTTTTATGTCAGGTTAAAAAGCTTGCATTTAATTATGTGATTAATGAAAAGCCATTAGAAGGATGTAAGCAGAGGAACGGCTCTTCACATGTGGGTGTCAGGTCCCTCTGGTAGTAGAGGAAGGTTGATTTAATTTCCATGAGAGTACAGCAGGGTACCCTGAATCAAATAATTGAAAAGAAATTTTCAAAACTATTCCTGCATTTTATAGTAACAGTATTAGCATATCGACCTGGATTTGGGTTTTTTCAAATTCCACATACATGTGGTTTTTTTTTTTAACTTTCTTTACTCCTACTCTCCAAATGTATCCTTCCTCCTCTGTTCCTAATTATGTCATACTTTCCATGGGGCCATACAACTAAAAATATCCTTTGTGCCTTGGATTCCATCCTTTCCTCCGTTTCTTATTTCTAATAAAATTCATAGTTTATAACCATTCCATCTCTGCAATATATATACATTTCTAGTTACTCTGCCTCAATCCTCTTCTTTCTTGGTCTTTTTAATAGACACCAAATGTGTAAACCTCTTCCAAGTGCTTCCAACTCAACATCACCTCTAACATTGTTGCCAAGACTCATCTTTTATTGTTTTTGCTCTTTACCTCATTTTGTATTAACCATTCCGTTACCTGAGAAACTTCTTTCAAGTTCTAAAGGGCCATTGTCTACCTGCCAACAATATTCTTTTTAATGGATCCAGATATTAGGCACTCCGGTCTAATTGTATCAGATCTCAACCTTTCCTGAGGATGCCACGTACTCCTCATGTGCCCATGGCTTCTTCATACCATTTCTTCTATTTCAACTACCCTTTCTTCTCCTCTTCTGATTTATAAAATTATCCTACACAGGAAAACTCAAAAGACCTCTTTCATAGGAAGCCTTCTGGTCCTTCCCAGTAAGCAGTGGGCAAAGTAATGGCTCTAAGAAGTGGAATATGTCATTTTACATGGCAAAGGAGAATTAAGCTTGTAGGTAAAATTAAGTTTGCTAACTAGTTAACCTTGAGATAGGGAAATTGTCCCGGATTATATGGGTGGAGCCAATGTACTCACAAGCGTCCTTGTAGGTCAAAAATGGAGACAGGAGAAGGAAAGTTAAAGAGAAGAAAGCATGAGAAATTCTTGGTCCAACGTTGCTGACTTTTAAGATGGCAGAATGGAATTATGAGGAAAGAACTTCGGAAACTCTGAATGATGGGAAAGGTAAGACATAGATTCTCCTCCCAGAGCATCCAGGAAGAATTCAGATTTTTAATTTTAGCCCAGTGAAGCCAATTTCACGATTCTGACGTCTAAAACTAGAATATAATGCGTATGTATTCTCTAGGTCTCTAAGTTTGTGGTGACTTCCTAAAGCACACTATGACACAGTAGAATATGTCTCTGTTTGAGGTGAGAAAAAATGTGCACATAGAAAGCATGCAATGTGTCTGTTGTTTTTTAGGTGCTTTCACACATCCTCATTTCACCTTTGTGACCCTGTGGAGTAGATGCTATTATTCTTACTTTAAAGATAAGTATTGCTCAGATGATGAGTTATGTTGAGTATCTTTTCATGTGTCTGTTGGCTATCTGGATGTCTTCTTTGGAAAAGTGTCTGTTCATGTTTTCTGCCCATTTATTCACTGGATTATTTGTTTTGTGGGTATCGAGTTTGGTAAGTTCTTTAAAGATTTTGGATACTAACTCTTTTTCTGATATGTCATTTGCAAATATCTTCTCTCATTCCATTGGTTGCATTTTAGTTTTGGTGATTGTCTCTTTCACTGTGAAGCTTTTTATCTTCATGAGGTCCCAGTAGTTGTTGTTTGCTTTTATTTCCCTTGTCTCCAGAGACATGACAAGTATGTTGCTGCAGCCAAGGACAAAGGTTGCTGCCTGTTTTCTCTTGTAAAACTTTGATATTTTCCGTCTCACATTTAGATCTTTCATTCATTTTGAATTGATCTTTGTGAATGGAGTAAGACAGTAGTCCAGGTTAATTCTTATTCATGTTGCTGTCCAGTTCTCCCTGCTAAAGAGAGTGTCTTTTATCCATTGGGTACTATTCCCTGCTTTGTCAAAGCTTAGTTGGCAATATATTTGTGGGTAAATTTCATCTTTCTCTATTCTATTCCATTGACCTATGTGTCTGTTTTTGTGCCCATACCATACTGTCTTGATATTACAGCTTTGTAATACAGGTTAAAGTTTGGGATGGTGATGCCTGCAGCTTTGGTTTTCCTTTTCAACATTACTTTGGCTATTGGGGTCTTTTCTGGTTCCATAAAAATTTTAGCATTGTGTGGGAAGCTGCAAAGATTCAGCTGCTCGGCTGCTTACTAGCCTGAAATGTCACTCCCTGAGGGGAGTTACCTGAATTACAAAAATAGGCAGGGAAGTGCCACTTCCTGTCAGGAGAAGCCAGAAAACAAAGATCAATCGCCTACAGGCAGGGTGGTATGGACCCTTCAGGTGCTGTGCTAAAAACTTTAGTTTGGTTCCTTCTTTACCCTAGCTTTAATCACTTGACCCTGTTTCCTAGCAATCAAACCTTTCAGCTTCCCGCCCTAAACCCTATATAGGTGTGGGTATTTTCTCAATAAAGGGGCTTGATCAGAAACCCTTGTCTTGCTTCCACTCTCTGTGCTCCTTGCCCCTCAATTCTCTCTCCCTCTCTCAGGAACCCGCAAGGATCCACCGTATATATATACATATACATATTTATATGTATTTTTTCCATTTACAATCTCTTGTTTAGTGATCAAAACCACTGAGCGATCTTCTCCAGATCACACAGCTGGCTGTTCTGACTTTGCACACTGTGGTCCTCCCACTGTGCTGTCACCAACATCTAAATCACCGGCTCAATAGCCACTGCACAACTGTGTCACTTTGGCAGAAGTACGTAGGCAAATGCAAAGCCCAGATCTGTTTTGCATCATCATTGATGGAAAGTGGTTGAAAGAAACACCATTGGCATTAATTCTCATTTCTCCATCATAAAGCAATAGTTGGACTTTGAAGATTTTTAAAAGCAGGCAAACCAATGTAATGGCTGCCAGAGTTTATTCTACTGGTTGTGAAGCGTTTTCGCACAGCTGCTAAAACATTTTGGCAATATGCAACTGTGTGTCCTTCCTTGAGGTGTAATGTATCACAAATGCCCCAGGTCTTCTCTGTTTCCTCTGGTAACCATGTCTCCCTCCTCACTCCCAGACACTTTCTGAAGGCAGGGAGAGACTTATCACACATTGGTAATATTTGTAGTAAAATAAAGCACAGAAAGGTGGGATAATTATCCTATCCCTGCCTTCTTATGCATAACTTTCTTTCATGCATCTTTATCAATGTTCTTCAATTCTGTGAATTATTCATCAGAATTACATTTATTGGAAAATTCTATCTGTTGAGTTTTAAATATTATTTTATTAGTCACAGCTAGTAAAGAGAGGCAATAGATATTATTCATATGAATAGAAAAGGAAGAAGATAGCGGAGTTTTGAAAACTATGTTGCTTTTAGAGATACAGGACTTAGAGAAATACTTGTATTTTCGAGAATGAAAGAGAAGTATGTGGAGAGGAAATTCCGTAATCCTGAACAAGTCGAAAGAGCCAAAAAAAAAAAAAAATGCCCTGGTTGAAGAATAGAAACTTGGGTCTCTAAATTCCAACAGGTATATGCTCTCCTGAGCTCAATCTCAGTATGCCATTACATGATCCAGGGTCTTTAGCCATGCTTACTCTTTAGAGTTTTACTGAAAATGTTTCTGCAGGTTATATATAAATATCAGGACTGATGGGAAGTGACTCCATGAGACAGCCATGCGCATAAAGAATAAATAACCATTAGCCATTTTGCTTGTTGGCTGGAAACAGAGTTTTATGATGACTTCTCAAGATGAGAGACAATGAAATGATACCGAACTGGAGCTGAATGGCACTTTAATCTAAATCTAACTCAGACTGATTTTGAGTCCTAATAAAGAGACAATGAACCCCGACGTTGGAAGACACTGTATACTGATTTTCTGTGCAGCTCTGGGGCTAACAATGCTATATAAAGTATCAAGTTTATGTGTGTCTTAAATTGAGGTAATAAAAAATGTTATTTCATCCTCATCTTCCTCATCTTTTTTTTAAAATTCAAATGGCATTGGGATCTACAAAATTTAGGAAAAAAATTATTCGTCCCTTAGCCACACAAAACATACCATCATTAGGCCCCTCGGAGATTGAAAAGCATTTTGTGGGAAACAAAGCCCCTTGTGTTGACCTTGTTGGGTCTCATGAGCTCCATGAAACCAGAAAACACGGAAATGAAAAGAACAGGCGTGTGAAGGCAGTGGTTGTGGCTGACTGGTACTTGTGGGACAGCACATGACAAAGTTCTTGTTACTAGCTGGAGGGTAAAATCCAAATGGATGGTAAAACGTCAAATTGCGTCAGACCAGCTCTTAGGAAATTCAATGTTGGGATGCTACTACAATATTTAAAAATGCTATCCAACCTATCTTTTTTTTAATTTTTAACATTTATTCATTTGAGAGCGACAGAACATGAGTGGGGATGGGGCAGAGAGAGAGGGAGACAGAATCTGAAGCAGGCACCAGGCTCTGAGCTGTCAGCACAGAGACCGATGTGGGGCTCGAACCCTCGAACCAGGAGACCATGACCCTAGCTGAAGTCGGACACTCAACTGGACTGAACCATCAGGTGTCCTGCTAATTGTATAGTAATTCATACTGTTTTGCCTTTTCTCCAATTAAAGCGATTATCACTGGTCTCATTCCTAAATAACAAAGAAGAAATGAAGAAAAAACTGGTGATATATTAGAATTTCTTGTAATATATTAGTGTCACTGTTAATAAAACACGAAGAAAAGTCCACAGGTATTGTGTTTAGATGAGAGGGACCTAGAAGCCGCCACAAAATCCATGCTGGGGACTTACCCAGTAATGGAGAACCCATGTCGTGCTGAGTACTCTCCGTGTGACAGGACTTGTCTACGTTTGTTACAGGTGTTAATCTCCTAACCCTAATTAAGGTAGATGCTATTATTCACAGCAGTGTTTCCATAACAAGAAAATGAAATAATGAGAAATAAAATATCTTGTATAAAACCCAGCATTTGGCAAGTTGTAAAGCTGGGATTTTAACTAAACTAGCCTGGCTCATAAAGTTACTTATTTTGCTGCTAAAAACCTTTAGCTGAAGGTAAAAATATACACATAAGAAAATCTATGAGATGGATAAGAGTAATCATACTTTGATGGGGTTTTTATGAATGCTTATATGTACACAGTAACTAAAATTAATATCAAGCTCTGACAATATTTTAACTATCAAAATATATGTGTGCATATATATTTTGAATATACATACTCAAAAGAAAAGAAAGCAGTGTAACAGACTTATGTAGCTTTCAGTGGATTTTAATAATTATGGAATTATGAACAATATTGTTTCAATTCGACCCCACTTTCCATGCCCAGGTTATTTTGACACGGTTCCCAGACATCTGATCATATTTGAAGATGTAGTTAGTGGGCAGTTTCTACAGAGATCCAGGTGGGAGATATTTGGAAGTAAGAATAGATACTTGTTGGCAGACACTGTAAGGAAAAACAAGAAGGGGATCAGGGCATCAAGAGGATCCAGAGTCTTGCCGATTAGAGAGTGTCTGGTAAAGCTGAAAATGACCATGGCCAAGGGAGTCTGCTGACTCCATGGGCAGAAGCAGCTGGAAGTGACTATGTGAATCATTCCAGCCACTCACTCAGCCACGTAAAAGATATGCTCATGTCCCACTGACAAATAAAACAGTGATCATATTTTATTTGTTGGTGGGACATTAAACTTGGACTTGGACTCACAAAGCCATTAGGCTTCATTTCTCATAAGCACCATCTTTCTACCCAAGGGTGGTCCTTCCTCTGTGGATCTTCAGAGCAGCAGAGAGCACCTCCCCTCCCCCCTCCCCCTTTCCCCCTCCCCCAATGTGCTGAATTGCAACTGATGTGGAATAGCATAGAGATCTGTGCACACGGTGTTTGCTTAATGCTGTTTGCGCGGGTAGAAATAAGGTGATAAGGGAATCGTTCTCTCTACGATTCTTTCTGACGCTTAGAACAAAATGAACGCAAGGGCATGGAAACGTTTTACCTTATACCGTTTCTGATACACATTTGAGGGTTATGCAGGAGGAAGTGTTTGACACTGTAATTTAAAATGACAAAGGGAAGTGAGCTGTGAGATCTGCCTGAATGTGGTATTCCCCTTGGACTTTGCCATCCCAACATCATCATCTTGTGAGATGTCACATTGTGAGAGGTGCTAACTGGAGAGTAAGGTGGAGCAAACAAATTTTCACAGCAGGTTAAGTACTTAGAGTTCTGGGAATAGAGGCCATGTTTTAACTAAGCCTAGAAAAACTACCTATTGATCTTATCTAGACATCTATTGTCCTCAGCTTACTGAGTGTACCCAGAACATGTGGATGGAAAAACCAGATTTACCTGCATTTAAGCAGGAAAGAAATAATATACATACATATTTAAGAATTTGGGTTTGAAGTCTGGATGTTCTTCAGTCTAGAATGTATTTTCTAAATGAATGAGAATATGGCTATTTTCCATTGAAAAAAAATAATGAAAACAATACAAAGGAGGGGCACCTGGGTGGTTCAGTCGGCTAAGCGTTGGACTTCAGCTCAGGTCCTGATCTCACAGTTCATGAATTCGAGCTCCGTGTCGGCTCCGAGCTGACAGCTCAGAGCCTGGAGCCTGCTTCCGATTCTATATCTCCCTCTCTCTCTACTCCTCCCCACTTGTGCTCTGTGTCAAAAATAAATAAACAACAGAAAAAAGTTAAAAAAAAAAGTCTGTTTAAAAAAAATAAAACAATACAAAGGAAAATGAAATTTAAGAAATTAAGCATCATGAAAATAGACTTTAAACCAAAGAAATATGACGAGCTGAACTAGTAGGTTGCCATTATAAATGTCGACATTTTGTATGTTTTAATTGTTTAGGAAAAAGAAGCATAATAAAATAAAACAAGCATGATTTTGGAAAGTATGTAAAATTTAACATTTGTTGAAATAGGGACTCCTGGGTAGCTCAGTCAGTTAAGCATCTGACTTTCGGATTTGGCTCAGGTGATGATCTTACGCCTCATGTGATGGATCCCTGTGTCAGGCTCCCTGCAACAATGTGGAGAGAGAGAGAGCACATGAGGGGCAGGGAAGGAGCGAGAACCCCAGGCAGGCTCTCTGTTGTCAGAGCAGAGCCCAATATGGGGCCGGAACCCATGAACAGTGAGATCATGACCTGAACAGAAATCAAGAGTCAGATGCTGCCCAGACACACCAGTGGTCCATTTTTTAATTAATAAATGTAATTGAAGTATACAATTAATAAATTGTTAACCAGTTAAATTAATTTGATTGGTATAACAGTTTAGGTAATGCCATCCTATGATTGCTTCCCCCAAATATTATTAACCTTAGGGAAAACATGCTCTTCCTGAATTAAGCACTATAAAAATATGGCATGGTGGGAATAGATCATCTCATACTGTTTGCAGAAGACTGGGTTCATTATCCATGCTAAGAATACAAGGGAAATGTCTTTGAAATGTAAGCTACACATTGGTTTGTTTTTAGATGTGATCTCACATGAGTTACTATGTGATCTTTGGGAATTTCCCTGATGCAAAATGCAGTGCTTGCTTTTGAAAGGCACTGCTGGGGCCAAGATAAGTGAATTTTCATATAAATACCTAGGGAGTTCTGAAACTTATGTTAACAAGCGGAAATGCATTATCAAGAGCTTTAGAACTCTCCAAGCCTAAAGAGGTTGCTACTAATTGGAATGTTGAATGTACAGTAGGTTGAATGATTCTCAGTGCAAAAAAAAAAAAAAAGTAGTTCTAATCTGATAATCTCACATTGTATAATAAAACACATTAAGATCATGACACAATTTATCTTAACTTTCTAAAACATGTTTAGGGTGCAGTGAGCAAAATATAGAGAAAAGAAGTACTTGCTTGACTGGTAGTTTTATTATAGTTGTTTCATTTTGTCCTCTCTTACTTTCCATGTGAAAATAGTCATATTTCCTTCAATTTGTGCACAAATGAAAGCTTTTTGGCGTAGGGATTTCCATGTCATAAAATATTTTCATCACAACTCTTTTTCCCCTTCTCATTTCTATTACCAGTCAAGCACAAGCATCCAAGAGACCAAGTTCACCCATTCATGTGGATGATGGTTTGCAATCTAGTCGTTTCTAAATCTGCTCTTCCATGTGCTTTTAAAGTGTATACTCCATGAAGTTATTAAGAGTAGTAATAAAGAAACAAATTCAACTAGCCTTGATGATTCACTTTTTTTTTTTTTTTTGAATGGGTAGTAGTGATTTGGAGTTTGTCAGCATCTTGAATAGTAATGAAATCTGTCTTCTCCATACTTGGAAGGAAGTCTTTTGATTAACTGGAAGAGACAGCCATGATTTGAGAGTTTCTATCCCAAACCCCTTCCTGTACCAAAAATGGTAATTCTCTCTTACTTCTTTAACACATGTATTGAAGAGGAAGAAGGAGGAGGAGGAGAAGATGAGGAGGAGGAAGAAGAAAATGAAGGAAGAAGAAGGAAGAAGGAAGAATGGAGAAGACTTCCAAGATGGATGAAATGAAAGTGTGCTCAAGTTTCAGTAGAACAATGCTCTCCTGGGGCTGAATTCAATCTCAGACAGATCCACCTCAAAGTCAGTTCAAAGAATCTTATTATTGAAATTGCCAGAAACACATAATTATAGCATTATCATGTGGTCTGAACCCTGAGGCCAATTGCATAGTGAGACTCCACTGAAATATGAAATCAGACATGAAATTCACCTTTTCAAGAGGAATTTCATTATTCTACTGGCACAGAGAAGATGTTTTTAGCTATTATATTATCTTACCTCAATTAGCAAAAGTGACCTTTTTATCATAATGAAGATTGCTAGTATGAACACTTTATTAAATCAAAGGACACAAGAACACCATCAATCCATATCATTTTTGTATACTTAACTTGAAAGATAATACGAGTATAGTTCAATAAAATATGTTTTAATGCTTTAAAAATATTTTCCTTTCTCTTGGAATGTAACATTGTTGGAGGAACAATTAGTTTTATGGGAGATCAAGGGAGGACAGTATCATTAAGCTGTTTGCATAATTACCATGAGACTGTACAGGTCTTCTCAATGGTCGCTTTCCATCTTTAGCAGGGATGTGATCTTAGCATACCCCCAGTTCCCTGAAATGGAGCCGTAAAGTTCTACAGCTAACCCTAGCCCCTAGAAAACCTTACATTCTAAATATATTGTCTTGTAACACATTAATAAATATTAGCTGGGAAAGAATCATTTCATTGAAACAGTGCTTGTCCAAATGCCTGATATTCAAAGCATCACACCTTTTGTACTATCTAAAAGCCCTTTAACTAGCAGTTTGCCCTTTTTGTGGCATTTCTTGTCTTGTGTCAATAGTAATTGATTTCAAATATCTGCAGTAGGTCAAGGGGTAAGCAGGAGCGAGGAATCAGACACACGGAAGGGCTAGCAACATGACAGTCCTCTCTCGTAAGTTAGGAATGACGCCTTCTCAGATTTGGTGTCTAAATGACCACATCTTCCCTTGGTTGGTTCGATTTTTCCTATTCACCTGACAGTGGCCATGCCCACTCAGACACTGCTCAACAGTGAAATTTACTTCTTCCTGTTTCGAAAGCATGCAGGACTCAGAGCTACAGGAGTGAGTAGAAGGCAACCATAACCTTGCCTCTTCTTTCCAGCCATACACTTGCCCTTGATGTCAGGGGAGGCAACAGGGAGTGACTCTGTTCTGCTACGTCATCTATAAATCATTGGCTGTCTTCAAAGTGACCTCAAGACATTCAAAAATGAAAAGTGTTTCTCCTTCTTATTTACATCACCAAGAATAGGATAAAACTACTCTCTGGATATTGGACTCATATTGCTTTCACAGAATTAAGTATGGCCCTAACTGTCAATTTGATTCATAAAGACACTGAAACTAGAAACAATAAATAAGAAAGTCATGGGGAATAGATATAGATACCACGTCTTAATTCATCCTACCTGATTCAACACGTGAGGTCTCCCTTCAGCTAAGATCCACTGAGGAATTTTTTTCAACAGAGAGCTACATAAACACATATTGTATTTGTGTTTTACACAATAAACAGATTTACTATAAATCTTGATAATCACTCAAGAAGGAACAATGCTAGAACTCTACATATAACATCCAAAAACAATTTTTGTGATGGATTTTTCCCCTGGGGGGTGGGGCAGATCACTGTTTCGTGGGGTAAGCACCAGATTCAGATTCACCTGGCCCCCAAATACCTATCTTTAAAAGTAGAATTCCATTTGTCCCTGTCAGCATGTCACCCACAAGTAGCAGTATTTGGGCATGTCAGGGCTTCAGAGTCACCCCTCCCACCTCAGGCTAACCAGGGTGAGCAGCATAAGCACATCAAGGAAACTGGTTCACTAAAGTCAGTCCAAATGTTCAAGTGGTTATTTCCTCTGTCTTCTTCCCTTGTTCTTTCACTTGCCTTCAACCTTACTCCCATTCTAATTTACTCATTTTTCCCCTAAGAGCATGGAATCAATTTAATTGTTTGCATAGTGTAACATTTCCATACCCATATTTGAACATCAATTGGGATTTCTCTTTACTGGGTACTGTCTGCCTATTAGGTGCTAAATAACAACTATATTTTAAGTCATTAGGTTCAGATGTGTTTATGTTTTCATACTTAATTTAGTTATCATAATAGCCCTATAAATAAGTTATAGTTACGTCTGTCTCCCAAGTCAAAAATCGGAGAAAATAAGCAACTTTGCAGAGTCTTCAAGTGGTAAAGTTAATATTCATATTTATGGGCCGAAATGTATATGTGTGTTTGCTTTATTCTGCTTTGCTTTTTACAAACGAGAATGGCTTTTTAAAAAGTGCTAATTATGCATTATTGATAAATTGATTTCATAATAACAATAATACACTTTTTAGAAAATACTTAAGTTCTGACGATGTGCCAAATGTTTTACCTCTTACATATGTGGTTAGAAGATAAACATAGCTGTAATTTAAATTCTCCTGGTGGATGACAAATAATAATCAAATGAGTAAAACTATAATAAGTCAGCTTGTATAAAATCATAATCAAATGAGTAAAACTATAATAAGTCAGCTTGTATAAAATCATAATCAAATGAGTAAAACTATAATAAGTCAGCTTGTGTAATGCTATGGAAAAAAATGCAGACTGGGAAATGGGTACTAAGCACAGGGGTGTGTGACGTGCTCATGAGGAGATAAAGATGAAAATGAGCAAAGAACACAAAGCAGTGAAGGAAGAGCCAACCTGGAAAGACCACTTCCTGCTGAGCAGTGAGTCCACACACATGACCGAGTGGGGCAAGGGTCGGTGCGCTCAGGCCGCAGGAAACTGCATGAAAACCTGTGCTCCAGGGAGAGGGGGAAGGAGATGGGATCACAAGGCCACGTGAGGCCATTGAAATGCCTTTTGCTTTTATGCTGAATGAGCCTGGAAGCCCCTAGAAGGTTTTGAGCAGAAGAGCAGTAGCCTTTCCAGTTTGAAAGAATTAACTGTAGGTGCACTGTGGTGTATTGAGTGGAACCAGGGGAAAGGATCAGGCTGCTATTTCAAGAACATCAGCAAGAATGATGGTTTCCTGGACCAAAGCAAAACCAAGGGACCGGTGAAGAAGGGATGACATTAAGATGCACAAGAGGCAGCTTGAGGGGGAAAGATTGTCTATGTAAATTTTTAAATCATCCCAAATTACAGCTGGAATAATAATGAAGGATGAGACAGTAAGCCAGGTAATAAATTGTGATGGGCTGAAGGAAATTAGGCCAGAGGACCATAGAAAAATGTAGTGAGTTAAGCAGCCAACGGTCTGATGTCACAAGCTCATGTCGGAACCCCCAGAGAACATGCTGCTGTTGGCCCCCATCAGTGTCTTTTTCTTACTCTCTGCTCGGTGGCTACAGCTCCCACACCTCTATTCTCCTTTTACGAGGACTTTTTCTGCTCAGATGACTATTTCTTATGGCATGATTTTCCTTTTTGCTTTAACTTTATTTTCCACTCACTTTTCTTTCTCCTTGGCAAAATGTCTACCCCCATCCTCCCTATTTCCTGCAATTGAAATCTCTGGCTTCCACTGAAGAGATATATGTCTCCCCTAATATGCTTTTCTTGTAGTATTTACTTTCCTTGGGGCTCCATTCTCCCCAATACGTTATACTTATTTTCATTGTAGCCAACATGCTTTCTCCCTCTTACACACACACACTCTGCTTCCTACAAATAGACTTGCCTTCAGTGTCTTATTTATTCAGGTAATACTAAGTCAGAGAATGCCATTGGGGCCATAGTTGCTGCTGTTGGAATAGGAAGTAAATATGTAAGTTAAAGTTTCTTTGGCCTTTTTCCCCCAGACCCTGGCGTCCTTCAAAGCCTGCCATCATTCTACTGTGTTACAAAACCTGTCAGATTGTCTCTTTTCAAGTTATTCCAGGTGTCCTAAACATCCTTCCCTCTGTATATTTGTCTTTGTCTTGCCTTTTCTCAATACTCTTCAGGAAGATACATCATAAACCTCTACGTTTTCATGTAAAGTAAAACTTAAGAATTTAGGCCAACTGAATCATTTACTTTGTGGAAAAATACCATAAATCTTGCTTTATGAGGTTAGTAAATTACAGAAAGTGAAAGGTAATCCCGCGATTCTGAACTTCCAACTTGCTTTGTCATGTGGGGCAAGTTTCTTCCCATTTCTAGGACTTGGTTTCTGCATGTATAAAATGTGGTGACGATGGCAGAACACATCTCACATTCCCAGAGTTCCTCTGGAGCGGGAGCCACTTATCACCGGCCTGAAAGCAAAAGGTGAGAACAGGAGGAGTATTCCTCACCAGCTCTGTACTATCTCTGCGTCAGAACACAGACAGAAGCTTAACTGAGCGGACCACCTTGGCCAGTGTGGTGATATCGGCTCCTTACCTCGCACCTTCATCTTCCTGTGTTCGGTACTGAGCCGACTCCAGAACTTTCATCCATTCTCTACTCACCCCTACAAATCCCATACCGCCTCCAAAGCAGGGTCTCCCAAGGCTTGGACTTTCCCCATCCTCCTGATTCCTGGGAATCCACTTTGCTGACTCTGCTCTCTCCACGGATAAACTTTCAAGTCCTAGATTCAGGGTGTAAGTAGAATGTGACTCTCTGGCCCCAAGTTCAACTGAAATCTATCAATTGTTTTGATAACAGAGAGGCTTTATACCTAAGTTGCATTTTAGTTCCATATCTGGTCATGAAGAAGGCTGATATTCTTGTCATCTGGTATAGTTCTGTGTACAATAGGGGAATAAAGACAGACAGATCAGTCAGTTCCTGAAGTACTGCATAATTCCAGCCAAGAGACATCTCTGTCTCAGACCAAGGAGGGTTTGCATTTGTGTGGCTTGGAAGTTTGCATTACAGACCTAATCACGGATCACTAGCTTTCCTGACAAATGTTTGTTTTGTTTGTTTTTAAGTAAATGTTAAAACATGTTAGAATAGTTATTTTTAATATAATTTTTAACGTTTATTTTTTGAGACAGACAGAGAGAACATGAGTTGGGGAAGGGCACAGAGAAAAGGAGACACAGAATTCAAAGCAGGCACCAGGCTCTGAGATGTCAGCACAGAGCGCAATGTGGGGCTTGAACACAGAGCTGTGTGGTCATGACCTGAGCTGAAGTCAGACACTTAACCAACTGAGCCACTCAGGCGCCCCAAGAACAACAGTTTGAACTTTGCAGAAAGCTTGTGAGCCCATGGAAGGCACCATATGCCTCCACCCAGCTTCCCCTATTAACATCTTGTGCTAGGATGGCTCACTCACTAACAATTAATGAACCAATATTAGTACATTTTTATTGATGAACATCCTTACTTCACCCAGACTTTCTTAGTTGTTACCCGATGTTCTGTCCCAGGATACCACGTTCTACTATTAATCATGTTTCCTTAGGTGCCTTTGGGCTGTAAGAGTTTCTCAGACTTCCCTTGTGTTTGGGTGACCCTGACACTTTTGAAGGGTACTGGCCAAGTATTTTATAATATATCCCTGAGTTGCCAAATTTGTCAAATGTATTACTCATTGTTAAAATGGGGTTATGTGTTTGGGGCACAAAGGCCACAGAGGTAGAGTGCTATTCTCCTCAAATTGTATCGAAGGCATATACTGTTAGCCAGATGTATAACTCCAGGTGTTGATCTTGGGCACCTGGCCGGTGAGGAGGGGGCTATGCTTTGCCTCCTTGAGACTGAAGTGTTGACACACATTTGGAATTCTTCTGCACAAGAGATTTGTCTTTTCTCTCCGGTTTATTTATAGATCCAATAATTTATTTATATCAATATGTACTTTGGGATAGTTATTATACACTTTGGATTATAACCAAATATTATCATCAAATATTTTATATGTTGTTACTGAAAATATTTTACCTTTGTCTCAATAAGGATTCTTTCATGCGACCTCTGTGTTTCTGTGACATATCGTGTATTTATAGTTTCGTTTGTTTGTTTTAATGCTTCCATACTTTTTTGACATAATGAGTCATCGTTTGTTTATTTCCTGACCCAGTTCTAGAATCATCCATTTCTCCCAGCTGCCAGGGATTTGAGATGATATTAGAAAGCAAGATTACGTGCTAGATGTGCTCATTTCTACTCGATTGCTATTGTTTTGGGTGCTAAATGAAGGCAAAATACAATCTTTTCTATTAGTCTTATTCTTAACTGGTCTCATAGGTAGATTTTCCTGAAAGTAACAGTAGCAATGCTTTGGGTGGTCATGCATATGAGAAGAGGAAATTAACGACTGGAATATCATAAAGGGTGAAGGGCAGAGAAGATACCACACTACCCACGAAACAGCACTGTGTGATTTGGACATAGATCTTGATTACTTATAAAGGTGTATTGAAAAACTCAGGAGCAGCCACAAAAGACTTTTAAGAACATATATGTCACACATTAGGAAAGGAGAAAACAGAAATAAATAAATTACTCAGTTAAAAGTTGAGAACACATAGAAAGAGAGGAAGAAAAAAACCTCAGATAATTAGAACAATATAAAAGTTACAAACACGGTAGATATTAACTCATCGATATGCATAATTACTTTAAATTCTAACTATAATCATTGAACAACAGAAATGGTCAGAATCGATTCAGGTTAAGGCCCACTTATATGTTGTCCAAAGGAAACCCTCTGTAAATAGAAAGACATAGGTACACAGATGGGTTAGATATAAAGAGATGGAGTAAAATAAATGATGCTAATACTGAATGTATGTGATATTCACTTTGGGATCCTGGAAAAGGGAAATGACATTGGGCTAAAAACTAAGGAATTCTGAATAAACTATAAAGATTGCGCAATCATCACGTAGCAGTGTCGAATCCTTAATTTTAATAAATGTATCACTAAGGAAAGATGTTAATAATAAGGGAGACTGCTTCTAGTGTACAGGGGAATTGTTTCTATTACTTTGGCAACTGTTTCAGAATTCTAGCCTAATTTAACATAAAAATATTTATTAAATATAGTGCCAGAACGTCATCTTATTAAATAATGATCACTAACAGGGGAGCCTGGGTGACTGCATGCAGTTAAGTGTCTGGCTTCAGCTCAGGTCATGATCTCACAGTTAGTGACTTTGTGCCCGCGTCAGGCTCACTGCTGACAGCTCAGAGCCTGGAGCCTGCTTCGGATCCTCTGTCCCCCTCCCTCTCTGCTCCTCCCCTGCTCACTTCTCTCACTTTCTCTGCCAAAAATAAACATCTAAAGGCTAATTTTGATGCATTTGAGGAACTGAGATGCATTTGAACCCAAGGCCTATATATTCTGGTCTTAGGGTTAGCACAATGCTGTCAGTTCTAATATGAGAAATTTGTCAGCTCGTTTTATGTTTAGGTTGCAAAATTTTAACAATTAAGAGAATAAGAACCAAGAATTTTATTGTAAACAACATGAAAAAATAAGAAGTATCCCTTGTGTGTTTGAAAAAGCTCAAGCTCACTCATAACTACAAAAATGCAAATTAACACAGCAGTGAGATGTCATATCTCACCTATTAGAGCAGCAAACGTGGAAAAGTAAGACAGTGCATTCTACTGTGAAGGCTGTGGGGAAAGAAGCAATTTTACACGTTGTTTGTGGGCATATTTCTGCAGGAAACTTTGCTAATAGTTAACAAACTACAAATACACGTATATTTTTACCCATCCTTTCCATTTGTAAGAATTTACCCCAAGGATATACATTTAATGATACAAAAATGCACATGCACGAGTTTACTTGCTAAAATGTTGTTTTTAATAGCAATATACTGGAAACAATCTAAATATAAATGCATAGGAGAATAGTTGAAAATTTTGGTACATCCACACAGTGGGATACAACGCATCTGTAAAAAAAGAAGGAAAAAAGGGGCACCTGGATGGCTCAGTCATTGAGCTTCGATCTCTTCATTTTGGCTCAGGTCGTGATCTCACTGTTCATGGGATTGAGCCCAGCATCAGACTCTCAAGCATGAAGCCTGCTTGAGGTTTTCTCTCTGTCTCTGCCCTCTCCCCTCAAAATACATAAAATAAGACTTTAAAAAATGAGAAAGATGTTAATGAACTGCCTTGGGATGATCTCCAGAATATATTGTTAAATGAGGTGAAGCAAAATGTAAAGAGTGTCTATAATATGTTTGCTTGCATTTAGGCAAGAAATGGGGTTTAAGAAAATATGCATATGTCCAAAAAATAAATATATATAGAATAAGCCAGAAAGGAAAATGATTGTTACATACAGTGTTGGGTTGGGGGATGGGAAAGTATAGAAAAGAGGGGAAATAGATGCTAAGGTACGGGAATGAGAGTTTGAAAGTTCACTTCTCAGTTTCTTATTAAGAAACGGGATACGCGCATAGTCTCCAGATTATGTTCCATCAAATGTGCACTAATTAAACAAAGCAGAGAGGAGAACATAGCAAATTATACGGGAGAAATGCAGCAGAGCCTATTTGCTCAAGCGATCAAAATGGAAAAGCTAAAATGGTCCAAAATACTGAGCTGCGCTTCAAGTCCTACCCTCAGTCTGTGGTAGCTGATTGTTTTCTGAGATACTGAAGACGGACAGAAGAATGTGTGTAGCAGCTAGAGAGGGATCTGGGCTCCAATTGTAGGCATGCCACGTCGGGGCTCTGTGTCACAAAGCACACCGCGTCAGCCCCAAGAGCCTCCTTCAGGCATCTTAAGCTAAAGCAGTGAGACCACTCTTGGAAGGTCTTTACCAACATTAAATGAGATAATATGAGAGTTCTTATTTTCTTGTGTAATCTTGACATCTTTGAGTGTCTAGTATGTGCTAATGTGGCCAGTACTGCTCTGAGCTAGGGACTGTCACAGGTACCCGCATTTAACGATGAAGATAGTGAAGGTCAAAGAATTTAAAAGACTTGCTCCAGGCTAGAGGGCAGCTGATGTGGGAAATGGGGGAGCCGGAGACAATAAATTAAGAGTCCAACCAATGCATTTTGATCCCAGAACTTAATTAATTAATTGCTGATAAAAGAACATGATAGGTGCCTACCAAATGCTTCTAGTTTGAAGCAGCCTAGACTGACAATGATTAAGAACCTGGGTTCTGGAGACGCAATGGCTGGGTTTGCATCCCGGGTCCTCCACTCACGGTGTGATCACAGGCAAGCTCCTCAGCCTCTCTGAGCCTAGTTTCTTCATCTGAAAAAGCAGTATGAGAAGACATACCAAATTAACAGGGCTGGTATAGAAGTATGCGAGTTACTATATATCGAGAACCACTCAGAGCTCACCTTCCTGATTCTGTTACCCACATATTAGGAAATACAATTTATATTTACTTTTGATGTTATTTTTACATGCCTTCACATATAGCTTCATTTATACTTCTCTTAAGTGATGAGGAGATAAAATGAATCCAAGGACAGACTGTACATTTAAAATTACATCAGACAAATTTCAGTGTCATCAGTTGAATGTGTCTGCTTCTCGGCCTTCTGGGTGTGTTTTGGGACTCACCTGCTGGGTCCCACTGGGGAGCTCATGACTAACTTTGGCCAATGAGCTGTGGGTAAAGCATCAGTCTATAGTTTTTAGCTGCCAGTGAAATATCTTTTTTTTTCTGTGTTCTTCTGACCAGCTGCTTGATTCGCCTGAGCTTCTGTGTGATTGCAATGGATAGACTCCTGCTGACTTACAAGAGAACAGGGGTTTTTGTAGCTAAACATTCTTATGCTTATTTTAATTTTTTTTATTTGAGAGAGAGAGAGAGACAGGGAGACAGAGAGAGAGAAAGAGCAGGGGAGAGGCAGAGAGAGAGAGAGAGAGAGAGAGAGAGAGAGATCTTAGATAGACTCCATGCTCAATGCAGAATCCAATGGGGGCTCAATTCCATGACCTTGGGATCATGACATGAGCTGAAATCAAGAGTCTAATGCTCAAGCAACCAGCACCCAGGTGCCCCCAGAACTAAACCTTTAGAATGAATAAGCAACATTGAAATTTCACAGTGGTTCCAGAATTCTAACCCACCTCTCTCTCGGCTGAGTCATTGTCTGAGCTACTAAACTTGGCAAAACCAAGCCTAACCTGAATGATATATTTAACAAAACGGAAAAAATACACCTCACCATAAGAACACAGCATGGCTAGAAGTGGTTTCCGTATCCATGAGAACAGCTACAATCTGTACTTTCTGCCTTAAAGAACTGCCTTCATTTACATTGCAATTGCCCATTCGAAATGTGTCACCAGATTAGTTTTGGGACAAATATGTAAACTAAGCTTTCACAAGGTTTGCATTGAATTTCAAGAAGTATAAACACTGCGGAGCAATGCAAGAATTCAGAGAACAAGAAGCCAAGATATGTAAACATAACTTTGAAAACATACCTGAACCTTGACAATTCCCTTCCCGTCTCTCAGAGCTGGATTCCTGTGCTGTGGTTGGTGGCTTCCTTCTTCTCGACATCTTCATGGAAGTCACAGACACTGGAGATCAATGTGCAGGTCACCAATGATAAAACAATTAAGTATATATTTATATTTACAGCCACAGTGTATTTGAGTTGAGAATGAATACCATTGCAAATCCAGAAGCTTAACATACAACTTTCTTTTATAAAAAAATTTAATGTTTATTTATTTTTTGAGAGCGAGAAAGAAAGAGAGAGACAGAGGATGAACGGAAGAGGGACAGAGAGAGAGAGAGAGAGGGAGACACAGAATCCGAAGCAGGCTCCAGACTGAGTTGTCAGCACAGAACCCGACATGGGGCTCGAACTTACAGACCGTGAGATCATGACCTGATCTGAGGTAGGATGCTTACCTGACTGAGCTACTCAGGCACCCAACATCTACCTGAACCCTTTTTACTGGATACACACTCACGTTAATCTCTGGTTCATATGATTACAGAGGAAAATGGAATGTTTTTCTTCCTTTAATGAATCACAACTTATACTCATTTTATTTGTTAATACCTGGCTTTAGAACTTAATGAATATTTATTTTTAAAATACCTTTAAGTTACTCTACTTAATACTCTACACTCACTCCAAAATTTCTGTGCATTGGAAGGCTCTATATGTTGTAATGGGCCAGCCAATAATACTTTTAATGACTATAGTGAAATACTAACCTTAGTTCATTGGGGCTATGGCCACAGCTGTAAATAGTTACATGCAAACACTTCTGTGTGTCCTACAGGTCAGTTACATGAAACAAAATGAAAGGTACTTTACCACAGGCATATAAAAGCCATATAAAAACCATATACCAGTAGGGGATTAGAGGTCTGTAATGAGGAATCCAACTTCATTGAATGTGGAACGTAAATCTTATTTACTTTTTAGGTCCATCATGTGAACCTTGGGAGTCTTTTCTGACTTCAACCAAAGCTTTTATAGTATGACTTCCAGAAATTCTACCTGAGTCCTTCTGGAATTCACCTGATCAGGAAAAGGCAAGAGAACCCATACTTCAGGTCAGAAAGCCTCAGTCTTGCTCCTAGAGCTACTATTACATAGTAGAATGGCCACGATTGTCTTAAAACCTCCCAGGAGTTCAGTTTCTTTGTCTATAAAATGGGGGTTTGGATAAGAAAATTTCAAACAACACGTCAAACTCTGATGCCATGAAACTTCATTCCACGTTCTCCAGTTTGGCGAACAAATAGCTATCTTATGGCAGAGGTGTTTTTCCTTCTTGATCAGTCTGTCTCTCCACCAGAACTCCATGTGATTCAATATCCTCTTGATTAGAATTTCTGGATGAAAAAGTGATTTGTAGAAGATATTTGGCAAAGTCCATCCAAGGAAGATCATCTTCTTTGGAATATAGTTAGAGAGACCTAATCAGTAAGACAACACATTGCAGCGCACACCTGATGTAGCAAGCCATTTAGAAGAGGGTGGGCAGGACCTGAGCTAGGAAAGAAGGAATCAGAAATAGGACTACAATTATTCTTAGTCATATGCTCCCCAAGGGGAAGGAATCAGAAGCTGAGATCAAGCACCCACAGGAAATCCTTTATTTTTTGTTGCATGCGTCCCTAGTGAATTTTAATTGTCACAGAATGTAGCATGGCTTTGTAGCGTGGCTTCAGTTATCCTCACTTAATCAATGTATTCCTCTTTCCACTTGCACATGTATCACCTCTAATATGCTCACTCTGGTTTCTGCCAACAGCAGCATGCAGTTTTTCATCCATTCTTGTCCAGACTCAAAGAGATCATTCTAATTGTTCTTTTCTGGCTGCACTCCATGCCATTGGCATTCACAATGCTGAAAAGCAACACACATCCTGTTATTTTCCAAATTAAAACATATATTTTTCACTGAAGAGTTATTTGTAATGACTTCTCTATCACCTATCCATCTACATTTCCACGACTCTCACCCCATGCCTACAGTGGTGTCATGCTGAATTATGTGGCCGTCCCTCCTTCCCATTAACACACTTGGCCAAAAACTTGTCTGAGTCTTTGTCCATGCTGTCCTCTCTACTCACAATGCCTTGTCCTCCCTGTGCAAAGGTATCTTTCTACACCAGGCTATGAATGTCATCCTCTTTGCCAAAATTTTTTTTTTCTGTTTGAGATTTTCTGTATTCATTCTTCTATAGTCAATGTTATGCCAACATGTATGTCTACCATGGCCCTTTTATTTTTATATCCCCTCAGTTTATTAGGCTCAATCTACATGTCCCCAGAGGTAAGAAACTAGTCTTAAACAAAAAGCTTTTGAATTCCTAGCACCCAGCCAAACACCTAATGCATACCAAGGTCTCAACATTGTTGAATGAACTTCATAGATATATTACCCTTAGGAAGCCATAAGTTAAATAATTAACTCCAACTGAGAATATATGAGGATATAAATCAAATTCTCTTGTATAGAGTAGGTAAAATATGAAAGTGTCATTACACTGAGTAGTATCTGACCACACATTTCTTTCTGGAAATGCACGCTGTTACGTTGACTATAGATGAGGTACCTCACCTACCTTTGTCGAGGTAGAAATTGTAGGAAAGGAAAGATCCTGCCGTTTGCAACAGGAAGGGTCTGCGATCAGCAATAGAAATTATATTAAAATCTCTGCTTTATCCTTGCTATTTTTTAAACAGTTTTTTTAAAGTTAATTTATTTAATTATTTTTGAGAGAGATGGAGAGAGCATGAATGGGGGAGGGGCAGAGAGAGAGAAATCCAAGCAGGCTTCTCGCTGTCATCATGGTGGGGCTTAAAATCACAAGAGGTGTGAGATCAGGACCTGAGCCGAAATGAACAGTCAGGGGCTTAACCAACTGAGCCACCCAGGTGCCCCTATCTGTGCTATTTCTTTTCTTTTCTTTCTTTTTTTTTTTTTTTTTTTTTTTGGTTTTTGGTAAATCACAACTGCCTTTGGTTAATCACAGCTCTACTAAGTTTTAGTTTCATTATCTAACTTCTAATCATACCCAAATGACAATAATGTCATAAAAGCTCAAAAAGATAACATTAACAGGAGGTTTGCCAATTCCTAATCACTAAAATATAGTGAAGACCACTTTTATAAATAATTATAGCAGGATAGAATGTAGTGAGTCCCTAAATAATACATAGGTAGAATATAAAAGAGAGAGGAGTGGAAATAAACATAGGCAAACATTTGGCTTTTCATTCATTCTTTCTTATACCTGTTCGTCTTTTCCTTCTACATTCTTTCCACTAATTCCATGAAGGGTAGACCTTTCCTGGGAACATACTTGAACTTACCTTTATAGATATATCTCAATCCGTGTGAAAAATTGCTTGGATAAATATGTGAAGGTCAATAAGATAATAAATGTATTTAAAAATCAAGCATGTCACAGATCTAGTGTAAGTGTGAGGTACATCTTTCACAGCCTTTGGCATTTGGTAGATATCAATAATTATTTGTTGAATAAATCATCTAATTTTTTTACTGTTTTATTTCTTTTTGAGAACAAGAGAAACAGAGACAAGCAGGGGAGGTGCAGAGAGAGAGGAAGACACAGAATCCGAAGCAAGTTCCAGGCTCTGAGCTGTCAGCACAGAGCCTGATGCAGGGCTTGAACTCACAAACTGTGGGATAATGACCTGAGCCAAAGACAGATGCCTAACCAACTGAGCCACTGAGAGGCCCCTTGAGTAAATTGTCTTAAATTGCTCTAAGGATTAAAATAATCTCTGTGAATATGTCCCTGTATACAAATTAATTTACAATTCATAATTACATGTTGTGGTATATTATGTCTCCTCATAATCTATAGGGATTGGGTTTCTATAATTCTTTTATTATATATTTCCAATGAGACTTTTATGTATTATAAGAAGGAATTAGTTGTTATTACTTCCCATCAAAACCAAATAGTATTCTATTCCTGCAATTATACATAGAGAAAAATATTCATTATTTTGAGTGAATTAAGGACTAATTAACCTTACATTCCCTGAAGGCCACCAATTTGGAAATTCTCTTTAATTAGAATTCGTGAATTCTAATAAGCTCAATTTTCTTGCACAAGAAATCAAACCCATAGATGATAAGAGAATGTGAAATACTCCAAGTCACCTGTAACCTTGTTGCATATTTATATTTCTAAGAAAGCACATTTCTATGTTCAGAGATACATTTAATCATGACCATTTACAAATATCTGAGAGGTAAAAATTATTTGATCACAATAGAAAATTAGATCCTCGAAATCTGGTTTGGACTGTGATCAATTCACTCCGTGACCTTGGTGGAGTCACCTCTAACCTTCCTGAGTTTGTTCCTTCATTAGTGAAATGGAAGGCCACAATACACTGCTTATCAGCATGGTCCTCAGAATACATTAACATTTGGAACGTGCTTTTAGATCTCCGTTTGAAGATGTTTTCAGTGAGCGAAAATGTCATTATCATGGAGGGATACTGTATTCAGCCCTATAAACACTGCACCCTAATTTCGTGTTACACTTTCCCGTGAAGACAGGATAGACTACATTTCAATAATTTCTTTTTTTTAAATTTTTAATGTTATTTATTTATTTTGAGGGAGAGAGAGAGAGAGAGAGAGAGAGAGAGAGAGACAGCATGAGCAGGGGAGGGTCAGAGAGAGAGGGAGACACATAATCTGAAGACAGACTCCAGGCTCTGAGCTAGCTGTCAGCACAGAACCTGACATGGGTCTCAAACCCACAAACTGTGAGATCATGACCTGAATCGAAGTTGGATGCTTAGCTGACTGAGCCACCCAGGCACCTCAATAATTTCTTAGTGAAAAGTTTCATGTGTCTGTTCTATAGTCCATTAGATGCATACTGTGATTTATCTGAAAATGCATAATCCTTCTCATTCGGGGGTAGACCCAGACTTGGCACCGGGGGCGTTCAGGGCTGGGTAATTCGGTGTCATGGGGGCTTACCTGTAGGACCTGTAGACACCCCAACCCCCAGTCCTGACCGTCAAAATATCTCCGAGCATTTCTAGGTGTCCCCTGGGGCCTTTGAGAACAGTGGAATTTTCACCATTTAACTTGCAGTAACTGCTTCCTAATCTTATAATAAAATGGAATCAGAAGAATTATCACACTGAAAGTCACAATATGGGGTCCATCCATGTATCATGAACACATCTCCACACATTAGCACAGTTATTACATTATTAACCAGCACCTCTACCTCCGTATAGCAGAATCTGTCATTGTTTCCAGAAACTCCAGCCAGAGCACCATCTTTCCCTATAGCCCAATACTTTCTCATTAAGGTAGACCTTTCAATACGAATAGCCACATATTTACACAGTCCCACCCTTCTGTCTTTGTGGAAAGTTCCATGGCAGGAGGCAGCGTCTGTGACTAAAGTCTCCAGGCTCCCTGTTACTGTCACAAAACTCCCCACACACATTCTTGTCACAACATTTTCCTTCCTAGTGATTGCCTCCCCAGATATCCTGCTACTCCTTCTACTGATACAAATCCCACACATTGTTAAGACTGGGTGAAGTCTGTGGTTAGACTTGAGGGGTGTCCTTCTGGCTGCTCCAGTTGTCACTTACCTTCTCTGCCAGCCAAAGCAATTATAGAGCGTCCCATGTAATGAGGGCCTAATTATCTTCTATGTTTTGGTTGTTCCTATGTAAATCTCCAAGTAGATGTTAAGTGACTTGATGGCAATCAACCTACTCAGAATACTGTAACTCAGCAACTCTCAGAAGAATGTCAACATAAGAATTCCCTCAAGGTACATTCTATCTAGCTCTGGAAGAAACTGAAGCTACTCAGGAGGAAAGAAATGTATGACAAAGTACTGAACTGTGTGGTTCTTAATTGTGTGTTAGGACCCAGGGAACTGAGAACACAGTCAGCACTGAGTAATGAAGGAAACTTCACAGAGAACGACCTGGAGTAGTATTCTCAAAGAAAGTTTTGCATTCAGATGATCAGAAGGAAGAAGACGTTCTACCTAGTCATCTAGATGAAGGAGTAAGAGAGTTTAGGGTTGCCAAATGGAAGTGTCTAGAAAAAAAAAGGGAAAAAAAACCCCAACTCTTGAAGGTTAGAAGCCAAGATTGAAGTGTGGAACTCTCATCAGATTTGCTGTGATCAATTTGAATGGGCTGATTTCAAGAATAGCAAGAAAGGGATGTAGGATACAAAAGGCATGAGATTTTCAAGAAAGAGGTTCACCAGGAGATTTCAGAAACACCAGAAAAAAACTGTTTCCTGAAATTAAGAATCCTCATTCAGCCCACAGTTTACTTGCTTTAACTGCTTTGGCTGCTGCAGAAACTCAAGTACATAGGAGAGCCTCTTGGAATCCTCTTTGATCAAGTTTGATTTCAAGTTCAAAAGGTAGATGTTGACCCCACCCTACTCCCCCCAAAAAAGTCAGTTTATTAATAGGAGCTCTCTTTTCAATTGTATGTGTTCTCTGGGTGACCTTTAACTAGCACTCACTCTATGCTCTCCTTCTGTTTGCTAGGGCACTGTCTCTATCATACCAGGTGCTAAATGTTCTGTTAAATATTTAAAATACTGCCTGTGTGTGTAGCTGACACCCCTCAGTGTATAGTTCAGCCTCTTTCCTAGCTTATACCTCCACTCATCAATAATCAATTAATAGACTATCCTTTTCTACTACATGCAATTTCAGTGATGCATAGAAAACTTTGTCAGAATATTCTCTCTCAGATGCATTCTGCACACACACAAAGTGCTGATTCAGAATCTACACAATTATAGAGCATATTTATCTTGTTCACCTTCAGAATAAAACACCTGCTTCCACATTATCTGGAGAGTAACTGCTCCTGGTTCTATGGCACTGATATTTTGTCACTTCTGGTGATGTCCTCCAAGAGAGCAATTTTGTCAATGGCTCCTCTTGCTTTCTCCCTCAGCATAATATTTGCATTAACTTAGTGGCTAGTTTGCGACTTTCTAGGTAACACAGTGCCTTGTACTTCTTGGTGGAAAAGGTGTTAATGTGAAGAAGTCTGCATGATTCTGTTCTCTCTTCCCCACGCTTAGTGAGAAATTAACCCACTTAGCTGTGGAAGTAATGTTTTGAAGCTCTGGTCAAAGGAAATAAGAACAATTGTGTTAACACAAAGGACAGTGCATTTTAATAACAAGCTCAGTGTACCAATGACATCAGTATGCAGTTGGATGAAGTTTAATAACAGACCACATCAGAGGGCCGAGGTGCAAATGGATTGTGGATCCAATAAGACCTATTTTTCTCATGCTTATGGTACCTTTGTGTATCGTTTTCTTGTTGTGTTGCTTAGGAGAAACCATTATACTTACACATTACTTATCAATGCACATAGAGATTCATATTTCATTTTGTCCTGGAATTCATCCTTTTTATGTTTATGATGTTTTATGGCATTTTGGTCCTCGCACTGCAATTTTCATCATTATTTTTATGCATCACTGACCTATTTTTAAGCCACTCATTCAATTCTTAGGAGTTAGAAATATAATGTCACATAATAGCAAAAAAGGAATCACATTTAACACAGAACAGTGTACAAATCAGACCAAATCCCATTTCTGTGCATCAGAAATATAATGCAATATAATAGTTAAAAAAGATATCAAGCCTAACACACAATAGCACAAAAATCACATGAAAGTCTAATGTCTTAAGACAAATGGCATATTGTTGAGATGAAATATGATCTTATAATGAATCAACGCTGCGGTATTTGTAGTAAATGTCCTACTTCAAGGCACTGAGGATTAATAGGAAGAGCACATGCACAACCTTCTACAGACTGCCCCCATTTAGTCACCAAAGTATCACCATGTTTTACACAGTTTAAGAAACACCGCACTGAGATAGAGGGTGGGGGGGGCAATGGAAATTGATTAGAGCTGCATCGATACAGCAGAAGTACTTGAGCAAGGAGACAAGTAGGTAGTTTGTTGTTGTTGTTTTCTTATTGTTGTTTGCTTCTTTGATGTGTGCATTTCTGCTTTTACAGGAAAATTAAGGTAATAAGAGTTGAGAAAAAGTACCAGATTGTTTGAAAAATGGCTGCAAAAATTCTCTTTGCTGCACTCTTTCCCATTCTTGGCCCTACTGCTTCTATTAGGAGGTTGGGTCCATGTGCCTATGTGGGCTGACCTTGTCATTTGCTTTAAAATGTGATGGAGGTAATAACCTGTGAATTCAGAGCCTAGCCTTCAGAATGCTCTGTAGCTTCAGCATAGGCTCTTTGAGCACAGTGTCCCACCAAGTGAGGAAGGGCCATCTAGCCCATGCAGGAAGAAGGAACCTGATGTGCCAACCCAGCTGAGTTCCCCTGTGACAACCAGCCCCATGGTGAACCACAGGATGACCCCCGGCATCACTTGATTTGTCTTCTTCAAAGCAGAGGAAGTGGGATCCCCAAACTAAGCCTCAACTAGACTTTCAGTTTTCATTTGGCAGTCTTGGAACATGGTGCTGCTGTGGCAGGAATGAGGCATTGAGACCACATGGAGCTACCCTAGCTAAAGCCCTGAAAGCAGTCTCCAGTGACACCTCAGATGATTGCAGTCACATGAATGATACCGGTAAGACCAGCAGAGCCCCCCATGTGAGCCTCGCCAAAATTGCCTGTCCCTCTCAATGGGGAGCAGATACAATCTTTGTAGTTCAAGTCACATAAGTTGTGGGTAGATATGATGCTGCAGTTCTAAGACATGTGAGCCAAGGAGGGAGACTTTCCAGAAGAGCTGAGTTCCTATTGTTACCCTGGAGGTGATCCAAGGTCCAGTTGAGTGGGAGGAACTCATCATCTCCACCAGCCTACGTCTACATGCTCAAGACCTTAGTCTGGCCCTTGATTGCTAGTTCTGGAGGAGACAAAGGTGACTGTGTTATTCAGCAGGTGAGCACACAGGGCTGACTGGTTCTCTGGGGAAGAGTGGTTTTGTCCTCATCTAGCAAGAGAAGTGGGGGTGGGGAGCAGATGTGGACAAAAATGTTCAACCTACAGGGTTTATCAAGTCATATTCTCCCAAACTATATGAGAGACGCTACTGGGAAGCCAAGTGGGAAATGGCAGGTGAGTTGAATGCTTTTATCATGGAGGAAGAGAACCAAAGAGAAGATGTTAACTTTGTCTCCTTCAAAAATACAGGGACTCTTTCCTGGCTCAGTCAGTTAAGGGTCCAACTCTGTGAGTTCCTGAGTTCGAGTCCCACTTAGGGGTCAGGCTGCTCCTCCCCTGCCCATGTTGCCTCTGTCTCTCAAAATAAAGAAATAAACATTGAAAAAATTAAGTAAAATACAGTAAGAGCTTTTTTTTCCTGGATCCCTTGTAATTGTATGAAGATGTCTTCTCCTGTGATTTTAGACAATTTTTGATTGTCTAAATCTAGACAATATTATTCTGTGTTGAATGTAATCTCCTACAGAGAAGTAGAGACCAGGTTTTTCTAATTCCTTACTTTTCGATGAGTCTAGCGCGAATATATTTCACTGGAAACTTTGCAGTAGATTCTGGACCAGAGGAGCTATCCCTAACTCCGGAATATTGATATCCCCAGGCTTTGAGCTGCATATCATTCCTGGCCATATTTCTTTCTCAATAGGATATAAAGGCATTTCATTTCCCCTTCTTCTGAAACAGAACTGAGAGCAAACTAAGTTCCTTCAGCAACCTCTGGAGCTGCTTTTTATTTATAGCAGGCAAAGAAATAGGAAGAAACACTATTTGTGACAAATGATAACAATTATGTCCACTTTTTGCCATTGAGATTTACAATATATATTCCGTTTTGACTGCCCGCATCTTTTGGATATATGTGAAATTACCTACATCTACATTTTATTCCAACATTGTGAACCTGATCATCTCAGGTTGATCTTGAGCCATAAGAGTCCCGGGGCTCTTTTTCTAAGAGGGACATTATTCCCCCACCAGCACCCTGATTGTCAAGGTTGCCTGAGACAACTCCAAGGTGAAGTTACCGACTTCACCCTGTGGAATTTTATTGAGTGTATTTCTAATGATGGGACTCTCTCATGACCTTCAAAGACAAAAAAAAAAAAAAAAACACCCAAACAAACAGAAAACTCCACCTGATCATGTGACATATACTTTAATAAGCAGGAGAAAAAGAAGAAATATATATAATGATGGAAGTGTGTAAATATTAAGCATATATGTATATGCTCTGTTTTCTCCAGATTCATTTCAGCAGTGTAAATGGCAGAGCTATCATATAGAGGAAAATTCGCCTAATAATGGATATTATACACTAAAGGTCTCTCTGCAGATAGTATAGCATACATTATGCATTTAATTCCTTATATGAATCTACCAGGTAAAGATTGCAGCCTAGCAACAAGAGTGCCAAGTTCATAGACTTTAATATAAGTTTCCAAACCTCCCTCCCTTCATCTCTCTCCTTAACATCTCTCCTTCCCTTCCCTCCTTTTAAAAATAGAGCTAATGTCTAGAAACATAGGATACATACTGGAACATGTCAGAAGCTCAAACAATTAAAAAAATTTTTTTAAGATTTTTATTGTTTATTTTTGAGAAACAGGGACAGACGGATCACGAGCAGGGGAGAGGTGGAGAGAGAGAGGGAGACACAGAATCGGAACCAGGCTCTAGGCTCCGAGCTGTCAGCATAGAGCCTGATGCGGGGCTCAAACCCACGAACTGAGATCATGACCTGAGCCGAAGTTGGACACTCAACTGACTGAGCCACCCAGGTGCTCCATCGAATACTTTTTACCAAGTGTCTCTCGGGTGGAAATCTCTTTGGGCAAACCAAAAGAATTTTTGATTTTCGTGTATTGAGCCTAAGTTTTGGATCAGAAAATACACTGATGATCTGCTTAGAATATTCAGTTTGTCCTTGCCTTTGTATTCATATCCAAAAACAAAAGGGGATGTGGCTAGGACAGTAGGGACAGAGAAGTACATTGGATAGAAATGTCAACCTTATGATGCTCCTAAATCTCCATGGAAGGGGATTGTCATGGGCAGGTTGGTTGCAGCAATAGGAAGAGAAGAGTCAGGAAGAACTAAACAAGGAGAAAATACTGAACTTGGATTTGGAATTTTCAGGCTTAAAGATTAAATTTATTTGTATTTTCATTACCTTGAGGAGGGAAGGTTTTCTAAAGATATTGTTCCTATATCAGAAACCTCGGCATGATATCTGCATCACAGAGATAAAATTATACAGAAGAAATTCATGTCTAGGGAGCACTGAACTATTTCACTTGGGACTGGTTGAGCTTGAAATGGATTTCAGAAAATGTGATCCCATTCCTTACTTTGTAATTAGAAATAATTTATACACAGCTATTAAACATACACAAAAATGGCATCTTTTCATTGCTATCTACTTCATTCAATATACATAAAATATTACAAGTGAATTCTGCATTCCTGACTTTACCCTTCACTTTCCTTCCTGTATATATCATGAGCAAAATGAGATTACTAGACGACACCCTGGAGAATGTTTTTCCACACCAATTTTATGTTTCAGTTTTTTTGTGTTTTGCTATTGTGGCTCACACCTGCAGAGGAGAACAGAAGGAAATTACCGTCTTGATATTACTCATGAATGTTGTGAGCAGTTTAGATCAAAGTTTGACATTCTGAGCTGTTTCAGTCTCTCAAGGGAAAAAGTTTTCCCTGTTGAAAAGCTTCAAAAGTAAACCTCCACATCCCTGGTCTTTTTGAAACAAATCTAGAGCCTTTGTAAGATTATCTTTAGATACCTGAGCACTTGTATGGAGATAATGAATAAATTGTTTAAATAAGGGCCTCAGGCAATGGTTATAACCTCAAGCCTATGTGTGTGCTGTGTTTAGAAAACATCAAAAAAGCAGATTCGATGCTGCAAGAATGCCTCCTTTAACCAATAGATACGTAATCCGAATAAGGGTGTAATTTTGCACATGCATCAATGGTTCTTCTATTCCTATCAACAAGTGATTATTATGCAACTTCTGCCCCCCATTACTTGTTGATCATTACTTTCCAGAGTTCAATCGGTAATGTTATACCACATTTGCATATTGCTTTTAACTATTTCTATAATTACTTTACAGACTGGAAAATTAAAACTCAGCACAGCGAAATGATGGACCTGTCGTGTAAAGGGTGTGGAAAGAGGAATGTGAAATTAAATCTATAGTTTGGCCTTGGTTAGTTGCAGATACTGCGGTGCGAAATTATTTTTGTTAAATCAGGAATAAGGAACATGCTCAGACCAAGTACATCATCTTCCCCCAGGTGTTGGGAGAACAATTAATAAAGAAGAGGTTGGAAGACCATTGCTCTTCCAGGGATTTCAGGAACATAAAGATTATAGAGGGTGGATAGATGTAAAAACAATCCTATTGAAAATTAATTCATCAGTGCATTTTTGGAAATGATTGAAATGCTTCCTGATATTCTCACCGTTCTACTTTAAGAGTTCAGGGTAAGATATTCATGCTACGTTGTTTATTTAGTGTTAAAATAATAAAAGAATATTATGTTTTTCCAATACTTGGTTAAGTCTTATAATCTTCATGATGGTCCTATGAAGCAGGTGATTTTATCCACATGTTATAGTCAAGGAAACTGAGAGAGAGCTTTACCTGAGACCTCACAGCTAGGAAATGGGGCTGGATTTCAATCGAAGCCGGTTGACATCTGAACTTATTGACTGCACCACTAAAATATCTTTTTTATAGATTAAGCCATAAGCAATTGCCAGTATTCAATGACGTTCACATATAAAAACAGCAATTCTCTATGGTGCAAACAATTATTATCACCATTACTTCTCAATGTTAAGTGCAGTCTCTGTTTACAATCTGCCTCTGCGTTTTGGCACTTAAACTTGAAGCACAAAAGAAAGGTATTGTTTATTCAATTTATCGTTAGTTTAATTATAGTGAGTGAGTTACAGGCCATAAGATAAATAAATTCAAGCTATAAATCAGACTTAACCCTTTTATATCACATAGCATTTCCTGTTGGAGGCGTATACTCAGGTCACGTGGGCTGCATTCCATCAGCACCCTTTGTGCAAGCGAAATAAACATCGAACTTCCTGTAGATTTAAATGGAAACATAATATGAATCCTTAAAGTTTCAGACTTTGAACTTAAAACTAAGAAGTCTCTGGGCGCATTGGTGGCTCAGTCTGTTAAGCATCTAACTTTGGCTCTGGTCCTGATCTTGAGGGTCTCGCAGTACTGTGGGTTGGAGCCCTGTGTCAGGCTCCGGGCTGTGCCAGGGATGGTGCAGACCCTCCTTGGGATCCTCTGCCTTTCTCTCTCTCTCTGTCCCTCCTCCACTCTTGTGTGCTTTCTCTCAAAAATCAATCAACATAAAAAAAGAATAAAACCAAACAAAACACTAGGAAGTCTGATTCGAAGACTAGAGATTTTGTTTTTATTTTAAACTTCTATTCACGATGTCATTGTAAATGCTTTGCCAATGCCTTCTGAGTGCAATTCAAAAATTTTCAGAACTCATCATCAAAACACCTTTTATAAAAGCATAGAATCAGTCAGTCCTCAATTTAAACCACAAGCTTTCTAATTTAAAATTTAAAAAAAGATGGTTGAATGTTATTCAGTTAGAACTGTGCTTTTGCTTTTCTGAGTAGCACATCTGTTTTTCTATTTGTTACGTGAAATTTAGTCACTGGTAGAATAAAGACAAAAACAATAAGGGGCTGGTATAAAGTAGCCCATATGGTAATGATTTTTTAAATTTCTATAGTGTCCAAAGTTTCTTCACCAATTAAATGGATATTAATTACCAATTAATTGTAATTATTGGTGAACATAATTTTAGCTTTTTTTTAAGCAAGAAAACTTTACTTATTTTTAAAGGTTTTTAAAATGCTTATATAATTTTGAGAGTGAGAGAGACAGAGCGCAAGTGGGGGAGGGGCCGTTAGAGAGGGAGATACAGAATCTGAAGCAGCTCCAGGCTCTGAGCTGTCAGCACAGAGCCCGATGCGGGCCTTGAACCCAAGGACCGTGAGATCATGACCTGAGCAGAAGATGGGTGCGCAACCGACAGAGCCACCCAGATGACCCTTGGCTGTTTTTAATTCAATGCTCTTAAGAGCAAAACAAATGTGCTTCTAAAAATAAATGGTATTTTCTCTGACAAAGCATGTCTTTCAAACTTCTCTAACAAAAACACAACATATACATGCTTAAAATATGTAAAAAATAGAGTGCCAATTCATTGGAACCTAAGAAAAGAATAGAAAGATGGCAAGACATAAGAATTATATATGTGGAAGTTAAATAGCAATATAAGAAAACAAAATTAACAAACACACCTGATTGTCAAAAATAGAGAACATGCATTTAATATGAAAATTTCAAAATTCTTCCAAAGTTTTCTTATAATCAGAAAGAACAATAAGTCAGAAAACAGAAAACTTTTATCCCAGGTGTGGTGGTTTTGGCCATGTGTTTCTTTATGTAAATAAAAATATACAATTATATATGTATACTACATGTATATACATATAATTTGCTTTTTTGACATAAATCTAGTCCAACGGAAGTTGAAACTGGACATCTAAGTATTTGCTTTAATTGGAATTTGTTTTTGTACACAATGATTTAAGATCTGTTGTACTATTATATTTCCTAAGATCTCCATAGAAAAGCAAGCATTCCTGGGGCGCCTGGGTGGCTCAGTCAGTTAAGCGTCTGACTCTTGGTTTTCGCTCAGGTCATGATCTCATGGTTTGTGGGATTGAGCCCCTCATCAGGCTCCACACTGACAGCATGGAGCCTGCTTGGGATTCTCTCTCTCCCTCTTTCTGTGCCTCTCCTCTGCTATCTCTCAATATAAATAAACAAACATAAAAAGAAACAAGCATTCTTTTCAGTTAATAAATTACTCCTGAGGTCGCAAATACGTAAGGTTTGTTTGGTTGAATCCATGTCTTCAGAAACTGGAGCTTCTGGTCAAAACTAGTCACTTATGCTGAACGAGAGGGGTGTGGTGCTTCTGCTCCCTCCTCCAGGGGAACCTGCAGCGCCAGGATTATGCACTGTCACCTCCTGGCGGCACAGAAAAGGGGATATGTATTAAAATAAAAACATGAGCCTCAATTCTTTCTTTTGTTGCCTAATATGTTTTCTGAAACCACTTTCCAAATAAAATCATGGTACCAAGTCAACAGAAGTATTTAACAACTGAACAAACCTTGGAGAAATACCGATGGATTGCACTTACTGGGGCCCCACTATTTCTACCTCCTGCCAAGCAAGACGGAACACAGCTTAGCTGCCATCACACGTCCCTTCTCCTGCTCATTTTCTCTGCTTTCATGTCATTGCTTTTGGTCTGCAATCCGTTCTCTGCTATCCATTAGACAAGCATTTCAGAATATGGTGTTTAGCAAGCCCATTTTACTATTACAAGGTCAAAGTTGGCTGTCCTTGACATGCATGGTAGAAAGCCACAATGTCAATGCTCAATATGCAAAAGCAAGAGAGGATAGTTCACATAATAATTACAACTATTATCATAATATGAAGACAATTCCTAACAGGAAGTGCCTTTTGCTGTTGTGTTTCTATGAAACCATTTTCTCCTTCTTTCTTACCAACTAATTGTGGTTTCCTGACCCTGCTAATAAAGGATCTTATTCTCCTCCCACATGGCAGATGGACCTGCTCTACCGTAAGGCCTTGCTCAGGAGAAGTTAGTGTCCAAAGCTGTTCTATTCTCAGTGACGTGCTCATGGACATTCCAAATGACAGCATCCTTTATTAACACTGTGGATAGCATTCATGTTTTATATAACTCAGGCTTCTTGTGTGTGCATGGGAGTGCCGTAGCCCTCTGCAAACTGAAGTTCCTGGTAATACATCTTTAATAGCAGAAGAAAGCCATCTAGCTGACCCAAGGCATCTATTTAACTTTGTAGGTGCCATTTCACTGGTCACAGTGGGATCTGTCAGAAAGCTGCAAGGCAAATGGTTCTGCCTGTCAGGTTATAACAGTTGGAAGAAAATGAACTTCTCAGAAATTGAACTCAACTAGTGATCACTTCTGATTTATTCTGTGCTATGGCAGGCCGTGGCGATGCACGATTGCTTTCTTCCTCTATACCATTTCATCGAGAGGCTTAGTGAAAGGAAAGAAATGGCTCAAGTTCTGTATCACAACGGCTTCTAGTGAAGCACAATCCTAATTATGTTGTAATGAGAGAAACACATACACACACACATACACACACACGCACATACACATAGTCATTGCCCTTAGGATGTTAAACCTGGATGTTTGAAAGCTGTATTCATCATTTTATTTAAATGGTCAATGTTGTATTGATTTCTTGGGCCAGGATGGCCAGGATGGAGTTATCCATGAATCCAGATGCCACTGGGCCGCACAGCAAACAAAATGACATATTGGTTGCAATTAAAACATCAGATACATATAGTTTGAAATAGATTTAATAATCTAGTGATTTTCTTTAAACTTATGACTACGTTTGAGAGATATCCTTTCTATTAAGTTGGTACTGCATTGACTACTTCTGTCCAGTTTCCTTATTTCTAGGCACAGTTTTACAACTCCGATAACATTTATTTTCAGAAAAAAATTAAGCAGCAGATAGAACAAAAGGTGGAAAATATAGTTTAAATGAAAAGAAGGCATAATTTCTCTAGAATTTTCAAGAAAAATAGTTTTAAAGCTATCAACTTTCCTTTGACTAACATTTAGAACTCTCAATTACTTGTCTTTTAATGATACTTATTTTGCTACATATATCTCCAGAAGGTATTGTGCATTGACCCAATACTTCTTTTGTCCAAGTGCACTAAATTGTGTAAGGACACCAGTTGGTTTATAGCTGCACTTGAACACTGTGATTTGAGGGACTTCTGTGGAGATCCAGGAAGTTTGCCTCTACAATTAACACAGATTTTCCCTCTTCAGTTTATGCTCTTCATCCCTTGTGACATTTTCATTCCAACAGAGACCGTCCATGTGTGTAAAAGTTAGTGCTCACTGATGTTAAATATTTTCAGGCTTTTACTATCACTCTGAAATTTCTCCCTGCGCCCTATCTTATCTTTGTTTACTACTATTCATGCATTTTCTCCCGTGATTTTCCAGCTAGTTGAAGGTTAATTTTTATGGACGCTGTCAGCCAATAAGAGTGTCTACTTTCTTGACCCAGTGAGTAAGTAACACTGAATTCTCTATTAGCTTCAGAACTAACAGGGATTCTGGGCTATTTTGACCATCACCCATATTTGGAAAATTTTTTTTCTTATTATTAAAATTGAGCTAAGCTGGATATTTGGGTGCAGTAGCTGTATATCCTCTTGAGAATAAAGCGTTGTGGTTAGTCCACACCCGCTGCTTGGAAACTATGCTGACCTTCACCTTCTTTGAGGAGGAGGAAAACAATAGGAAAGCTTCGGTCTCCAGAACATTGGTTCAAGTCACCAAGCATGGCAGCAGCACAAACACCCAGTTAACTAATCAGAATGCTGACACTTGGCTCTTGCACAAATGTCCATCCATCTCCCTTCCTGGAGTTCCCCTGGGAGCGGAACACAATTCTGGCTGCGACACAACTGGCTGTCCCTCCCTGGATGTCCTTCAAACCGAAGATGTGCTGGTGGGACTGCCTCTCCATTCTGCACCCTCCCCAGGAAAGAAATGTCACACAAACGGAACAAGGCAAGGTTAATGATACGAAGGGGAGAGAGAGGATGTTCAAAATCTTAAGACATACTTTTGCCGAGACACATAATATCAATTAGTCTCTCCTCCTTTAAGTAGTGGGCTGTGTGAAGTATACCAGCAAGTCACAGGAATTATATAAAATAATTAGAATACATAATGAATATATATATTAACATAGCATAATACACAATATAGCATTATCTGTTTTCCATTTTATATAATAGTGCATATTATAGATAATACTGTATCTAATATTGTCTATTCCCAAGTAAGTGGTTAGTACAAAGAGAAGAAACAAGCCCTATTTTATAGAAACTTGATCAGGTCAAGGAGGTAGAATACAACAAAAATGTTAGAGGAAATATTGGACCCAGGAAAAAATATCAGTGACAAAGTTACCTGAAATGATGTTTCAATCTCAGCAGAATTAGCATAGCCAGGACAAAAAAGAAAATTAAAAAAAAATTTTTTTCTTTTTTTTGTGAAAATACATTTCTGAAAAGGCTGAGATCCTTTTGAAAGGTGAAGTATAGATTGATTTCATACGGTGAGAAGTGCTTCATTTACTCTGATATTAAATAGAACGAATACAAGATATTGAACAAAGTGGGTACTTTTTCCATGGTCTTCCTTTAGAAACTTAATAAATGATGTCACAACTACGCCCACATGATACAGAGGTTGGTGCAAAGAAGCAAACAAGGGAATATTCTAGTAATAGTTTGGGGGTTGGGCAGGTCGACAATGGCAGCAACCTTCTGCAGAGTGTAAGAAACTGAGGGAGGCCAGCAGTTCACCAAATTGAGAGGAAACTGGAAGCATCTGGAAACCTCTCAGTTTGGTTCCTCTTTCTCTTCCCTTTTCACCACAAGGGGTCAAGCCTAGAGATTTCTTTTATTTCAACATCTTCCCAAAGAATCTCCTTTTTTTTTTTAATTATGAAAACGAATGGAATTTCCCACACTAGCAGAGACTAATAACGATAAGTTTACACAAATAAGTTATCTTAGCCCAAAGGAAAGGTCTATAATAAATGATTTTATAATGCTCAGAAAGGATTGAAAGCATCAGACAAAACCTAGTACTCTAACCTAGAGGTTCAGTGTGGGTGTCCAGCAAGAAAATATGATGGTCCTTTTGTTTATATGCTAAAATATAATACATACTATTATTTTGTTTATATAAACATAATTTTAAAATACTTTTATTTATATAAATATAAAATATAATGTTGTTTATATGCTAACATATGCTGTTTGCTTAGAGAATCAGTAATATATTGTAGCAAAACTTTTATTAAAGTTTAAATCATAGGTGTAGATTATATTATTTATCATTTTAAAAGCAAATTTTAGTCTTTTCACAGCAGCTGTAATAATACTGGTGAAATTATTTTAATTACCATAATAAAAATATCAATATTGTATTCAACCTGAATATCAGCTCTCATTATATTTTCTAACAAAGATAAAGAAAAATGGTACAGTGGTAAATCATAGGCACACAATTCTGTATTTTTATTTTAAATTATCAACATGTCAGATGAGTCTGCACAGGTTTGAAAACAGCCTACTATGTATGCCTATGAATTTAGATCCAAGCTCCTTTATGGTTGTTTAAAATTCTGCTCACATGTTAGATGTCTTAATGTGATGTCACCATTTGAAAAATATACCTTATAGAAAAAAATAAAGTGTCTCAACAATCTCAGACTACTTCTCTGACAGTATTACCAGTACTCTGTAAATCTCAGATTCATCAGATTTTTCAGGAAATTAGAGGTCAATTCTCCCAATGTCCACTGAGTTCCAAAGTTTGATACTAGCCCATGAAGGTCTATTCAAATGAGGATCACACAGGCAGAAAATGCATGCACAGTGACTTTAATGCCAGATCATTACCAAAGTTCACGCTTCTTCAACAGTACAGGACTCCTTTTTTTAAGTTTATTTAGTTAGTTAGTTTAAGAGAGAGACACAGAGTAACAGCAGGGGAGGGACAGATAGAAAAGGAGAGAAAGAACCCCAAGCAGGCTCTGCACTGTCAGCCTAAATGAAGAGTCAGATGCTTAACCAACTGAGGCACCCTGGTACCCCTCAACTTTTTACTTAAATTCTAGTTAGTAAACGTATACTGTAATATTATTTTCAGGAGTAGAACTCAGTGACTCAGCACCTACATACAACACCCAGTGCCCTCTTGGTACCCATTAGCCTTCTAGCCCATCCCCCACCCACCTCCCTGCACCCATTGATGGTTTCTTTTGCCGGGCAGAAGCTTTTTAGTTTGATGTAGCCTCATTTGTTTATTCTTTTTTTGTTGCTTGTGTTTTGCGTGTCACATCCAAGAACTCATGCCCACGGAGTTTTAAATCCCAGGAGCCTTATTTCTGTGATTTCTTCTAGGACTTTTACAGTCACGTAAGTCAACAGTCCCTTTGGAGTTAGTGTTTGTGGATGGTGTAAGGTAGAGGTCCAGCCTCATTCCTTTGCATGTGAACATCCCATTATCCCAGGGTCACTTACTAAAAATATGCTCTTTTCTCCATCGAATATTCTTGACTCTTGTCAGATATTCATTGACCACATATGCTTTGGTTCATTCGGGCTCTCCATTCTGCTTCATCAGTCTATTTTTTGCCAGTACCATCCTGTGTTGATGGCTAGAGTATTCTTATGATTACTTTGACTATTCAGGGTCTTTGGTGGTTCCAAAAAGTTTGTTGTTAGGGATTCCTAGAACAAGAGACCGATGATGGGATATGTAAATGAATAGATTTCACCCTTTATAGCATTAGGTAGATATTAAAATAAGTTAAGCCTTAAACCTGTCTAGTTTGCAGTGTTGAGCAAAACAATTTTGCTAGCCTAGGTGACTCAGTCGGTTGAACAAGTCTGACTTTTGATTTCAGCTCAGGTCATGATCTCACAGTTTGTGAGATCGAGTCCCTAGTCTGGCTCTGTGCTGACAGTGTGGAGCCTGCTTGGGATTCTCTCCCATTCAACTCGGCCCCTCCCTCCCTCTCCTTCATTCTCTCAAAATAAATATAATAATAATAAATAAAACATACATACATAAATAAATGCATAAATATTTGCAAGTAAAACTAAAAAATAAAACCACCAATGAAGTGAAAAGACTACTTATAGAATGGGAAAAATATTTGCAAACCATATATAGAATAATGGTCCATATCCAAAACATATAAAGTATTAATACAACTCAGTAGAAAAAAGACAATTTAAAAAATGGGCAAAGGACCTGAACAGACATTGCTCCAAAGAAGACATATAAAAGACTGACAGACTCACGAAAAGATACTCAGCTTTAACAAGTCATTAGGGAAATGCAAATTAAAACCTCATCCTGCTAAAATGGCCTTTCTCAAAAAGATGAGTGATAACAGATGCAGGGAACCCTGGTGCACTGTTGGTGGGAATGTAAATTGGCACTGTTGCTATGAAGAACAGTATGGAAGATTTTCAAAAAGTGAACAAGAGAACTACCATGTGATCCAGCAATTCCGCTGCTGGGACTATATCTAAAGAAAATGAAAACACTAACTGGAAAAGTTATCTGGACGTGTTCACAGCAGCATTATTTGCAATAGCCTAGATGTGAAAATAACCTGTGTCCATCGGTGCGTGAATGGGTAAAGAAGTTGCAGTGTGCATACAAGACAATATTAGTCATCCATCAAAATGAGGAAATCCTACCATTTTCAATAACATGGATGGACTTGAAAGCACGATGATAAGTGAAACAAGTCAGACAGAGAAAGACAGGGTGATAGTTTACTTACCTGTAGAATCTAAAATTGAGCAAACAAACAAAGCTAAGCCAAAATGAACTCATAGAAAAAGAGACCAGCCATATGGTTACCAGAGACAGTGGCATGGGAGGGGAGAATTAGAGGAAGGTGGTCAAAGGTACAAACGTCCAGTTACAAGATAAATAAGCACTGGGGATGCGAGGTTTAACGTGATATCGGTGGCTAACGCTGCACTGCTGAAGGGTTTGGTTGAAAGTTCTTACAAGACTAAACCTTAAGTGTGCTGACCCAAGGAGAACGATTTTCCTTGCTTCTTTTCCTTTCCTTTCTATTGTTTCTGTATGAGAGACTGGATGTTAGCTCAAGTCATTTCAGTCATCTCACAATGTATATAAATCAAACCACCAAGATGTATACCTTCAGTTATACAAAGATATAAATCAATACATCTCAACAAAATTAGGAGGGAAAGCCTTTGATTAAAAAAAAACATGACAAATCAAATTGAAATTCTCCTAATAGAAAAAGAATCGCAGAATTACAGAACGTAAGCATGATTATCCTACATAAAACAGGTTAGTTTAGTTATACAATTGCTTTCATCTTCTCTTTACACTCTGCAGAATTATGAAATAAAGCATTCAGAAGCATTTTTGCCCACTTGGTGGGGCACAAATAAAAAAGGAAATAAAACAAAAGTACTATTTTGATTCTCCCTTTTATAGTCAACTACATCAAAGGAATTAAGTAATACATTAAATTTTTGTAACTTTCTTGGGTAAGTATGTCTCCTCCATGTTCAGATAAGGCAAATACTTGTGTCTATTTTACCCCTTATTACAGGATTCTAATTACTGTAGCTGAATCAATTACAAGAGTTTGTGTTTTCTAGTGTCTTTCATTACATGATGTTCATCATTCTGTTACAAACCACAAAAAACTGGGGAAGGAAAACAGGGTGACATTGACTGGCATTATCTCAGTTTCAAATACTTATAAAATGCATTAAATAGAAGAAAAAATATTGTCAAATTACATGTTAATTACCACTGCATTATAGAGTAGGTTATATGAACTACGCAGGACATAGGAGACTAATGCACTAAGTATTTTAATTGGGTTTTGATTTCTTTGTCCCTGACATTTTCTTTTAAAAATCCCTGGAAAAATATGCATTAGTGGCATCCTAAAGGATTGTTTAAAAACGGTGCCACAATAACAAAACCACATTTGGTATGTGACTTGGAGATTCAGCCACGTGGTTCTGTTTCCATTCAAGCTTAGTTTGTGCAACTTTTTTCTCTCTTTCCTTTTCAAGATATATGAGATTTTTAGCTCCTCCCTGTTTATTTACCAGGAAGAATTTTAGTTCTTACAGATTAAATGCAAACGTTCAATGCCAGTTACTTTGATCTCTCTGCTTTGTTTTTCATCAGCCTCTTCCAAATGTGCTTTGATAATGTTCTAACAGGTGACATTTGAACATGTATGTCTTTGACGTTATGAAACAGACTAGGAGATGTTTGGAAAAGAGTCAGACTTGGAGGTTTTACCTTAGACTTGAATATCTTATTTCGCAAAATAGACCTTTCTCTTTCTTCTTTTTGGCAAATAATTGCTATCATTAGCTTTTGCTCTCTGCTGAGGGGGTCACTGGCTGACCATTCCATAATTTATCCAATTAAGTGACATATTGAGTCAGGATCTCCTGGAGAGGTAACATTTTTTGATGGGCCTTTTAAACTGCCATTTAGCCCCATTACATGCACATCATTGATATTAGCATTTTTCTTAGCACATTGCTCTTGGATGCCTGTCTGCTTGAATCGCACGTAGGTTAGGAGTCTGCACTGACAGACCTTTCAAAATTGAAGCTTTGACCATTGAGACATTTGAATGGTGCCATATTGTGACAAGGAAATGTATAAACCTAGAAATAGTTTTTAAAGGGTTGGCCAGGTGAAGTCTCATTTGATTTCTCAATCTTCTTAGTAGGCAGAATATTTAAGGTTTTATGATCCATCTTTTCTAGACTACATGTGTTTTTGTTATTCATAAGCAGAGCTCAACAAGATGTTCATTACAAACTAAGTCAAGAGGCAGGTTTGCCAAAATGTCTTCTTCCTCCCACCTGGATTGAGTTTTTAAGGAAGTCTGGGAAGAATTATGGTTTAAAATTGAGGTTGTGGGGCGCCTGGGTGGCTCAGTTGATTGGGTGTCTGACTTCCTCTCAGGTCATGATCTCACAGTTCATGGGTTCGAGCCCCATGTCAGACTCTGTGCTGACAGCTAGCTCAGAACCTGGAGTCTGTCTTCAGATCCTATGACTCCTTCTCTCTCTGACCCTCCCCTGCTCACACTGTCTCTCTTTCTCTCTCTCAAAAATAAATAAAAACAATTTTTAAAATTTTTTTAAAAATAAAAAAATAAAAAATAAAATTGAGGTTGTGTCTAATAGGTGACTTAAGCTAAAATTCTATGCAAGATCTATCTACTGTGAATTTTTCATAACCAAAGCTTTCAAATGAGGCTTGACTGACTGAACCATCCAGGTGCCCCAAGGATTGTTAAGTGAAATGTGTCAAACTATAGCAGGAAAAACTAAACTCCTGTTGACAAGCTGATAGTATTCTACAAGGAGATGAGGGGCAACAATTACTATGTTTAAGTATTAAATATGATAGGAATATGCACTTCTTCCTTTGTTAAGTGTATTCCAATCATAGAATTTGGGGAAAAAAGGATATTGTGAGAAAACTGCATAATCAGTAAAAACTGCCTCTGCAGCTAATGCTTATTGGGAAGTGAGCTCCGGGAGTGGTCAGGTTCAGGGCCAGAATTGTCCCATGTCTTATGAAAGAGAAAAATCTATGCAGGGCACACATGTGATGTAGGTGAGATAATGTAAATGGTTATAACAATTGTTCAAAAATGTCAGATAAAACTGAATGAACTGACATTTGTGAAAATGCAGGTTTTTAAACGCACACACATGAAGCACGCTTCAAGTACATGGCAAAGAATTCACGTACATAATGAAGAATTAGGAACTCTTTGCCAAAACTTCCATTTGAAAATTTGTGCTTTATGGAATTAACTGCCATTTCTCCAGCTGAAAGCAATGTATTCTAGACAGGAATTTCAAACCAAAATGTATTTCTTTTTAGTTTGCTAATTTAAAAACAAAGCTAGACTCTAGGCAAGTGATATAGTCCACGCACAAAAAAGAGAAATTTGAAGTTATTAAGTAGATACCTCTCTATAGTGAAAGCAGTGGGAGAATAGAGACATATTTTTAAATTAACTGATTTGGAATAAGGGCTCTTATTTCTGCTCTAGAGGAAGGTACAGATCAATTTCTCAAGGAGATTTGTTTGCTGTTTAGTAAAATGGTAGGTTTCATGTTGGAGGAGGCCGTCTCTCTTGGTTTAGTTTCTTTGCATGTATAATGAAGATAGGTGAATTACATGGTTTAGCAAAACGTTCTATCTTTGGAGATTCGAAATTCTAAAATTCATAGACCTTTAGATTCCATGGAGTAGTCTGAACAACCCCATTGCAACAATTTTGCTCCCACTACTGGTTTGTTCGACAAGTTTTATGTATAAATATTGACAGGGAGAGGCACCTGGGTGGCTCAGTTGGTTAAATGTCCAACTTCGGCTCCGGTCATAATCTCTCATCCCTTGAGTTCAAGCCCCAGGTCGGGTTCCGTGCTGACAGCTCAGAGCTTGCTTGGAATGTGTCGGTAATTTTTCAGGATTATGGTGCTTGGCCACCTGGTTAGACACTGTCTTTTTGGCAGAGGACCAGCTAGCATAATTGTTCTGAGGGCTATCGAGATTCTCATGTCTCTTAGCATGAACAGAGACCTGCTGAGTGTCTTTTTTTCCCCTCTTTTTTAATATCATCTTTGTAGAAAAGGGCACTTGCTTGAAAATATTTATGTGAATCTTAACTTCACACTGTATTTTTCTTTAAAGGTTAAACTTCCAAGGTTCTGTGATTATTTACCATGGAATTAAAGTGACTAGTTTAGATCACGAAGATTAAAATGAGTTTTAGACAGCACAGAGTAAAAGCCCACAGAAAAGATAACTAAATAAACCCAATACATTAAATCTTAGTTTTACTAAAAATATTTTACATATTATTTTTTTAAAAATCAGAGCTGGATAGTAGACTATATTATATTATAACAGGTTGTTGCAGTTTTCCAAAGAAATAAAGCATGCATATATTTCAGTATTTTCAAAGGAAATCATGGTACCAAATAAAGAGTGAAATTGTTTAAATGTTTTATTAATATCTTATGATTTCAGATCTCTCCTGTTAAATGGAACTAAATGAAGAGGTGACCCTTGACTTTACATACATCCCTGATGAATCTTTCAAGCATTTATTGTAAAACAAAAACAACCAAACAAGTCTAAGAATGGAGAAGTCCACCACCTCATTGTTCGAGTGCCACGTTCAGCTTGGAGGAAGCAATGCAGATGACTGACGGGAGAATCAAAGCTGCCATGTTCCTGAAGCTTACATATTTTTATATTTCCTTTCAAAGTTTTCAGGCATGGAATGCTTTCCAGACTTGTGATATAATTCATTGTTTTAATTTTAGACACTTCAAAAACTAAATATGCCCCTCATACTGTGCTAATAAGAGCCTTAATAAGTGTCATTTTGGGGCACCTGGTGGCTCAGTCGGTTGAGCATCTGACTTCGGCTCAGGGCATGATCTCTTCGTGGGTTTGAGCCCCAGGTTGGGTTCTGTGCTGACAGCTCAGAGCCTGGAACCTGTTTTGCATTCTGTGTTTCCTTTTCTCTCTGCCCCTCCTCCATTCATGCTTTGTCTCTCTTTGTCTCAAAAATAAATAAGCCATAAAAAAAAAAAAAAACAAGAAAGAAAAAAAAACAAGTGTCATTTGGTTTTTATGCATCTATGAAAGTTCAGCACAGATAGGGACATATATTTGATGAACTTCTACTTTAGTGGAAAAATACAATAAAAAATTAATAGTAACTTCCTGTCAAGCAGCTGAAAATATTTTGAACATTAATACAATGAAATTATATCAATTTTAATGGAATTTTAATGGAAGCATTCATGATAATTTCTATATACAAAAATACAGTGGAAAAATGGCAACTTATTAAATAACAAAGAGGGTCAGTAAAGTATTTCATATTCTCAACGAAATTGCTAGGTTAATTATTTTATAGCCTTTAACATTCAGGCTTTGACATTGGCATTTCCAGATAAACTTTACTTTGTGATATCCATAAAATAATTTGCTGTTTTTTTTCTTATTATAATTGCATTGAATCTATAGATCAAGTTAGGAAGAACTCACATATTGGCAATATTGACTCTTCCTATCGATGGATATGGAATAACTCTCCATTTATTTATTTTTTAAAAAATTGTTATCAGAGTTCTATAAGTTTTCCTTGCATAAGTCTTGAATATGTCTTGTTAGACTTATTCTTAAGTATTTTTTTTAGTCTAAATTAATTGGTGTTATGTTTTTAATTTCAAAATCCACTTGTCCATTATTGGTATATAAGAAAGTAACTGACTTTTGTATATTAACCTTATAGCCTGCAAACTTGTTAGTATCACTTTTTAGCAAACCAGGAGTTTTTGGTACATGCTTTATGATTTTCTACATAGATACTCATGTCAACTGCAAACAATGTCAGTTTTATTTCTTTTTTCCAAATATGTATACATATTATTTTCTTTTCTTGACTTTTTGCATTAACTAAAATTTCCAGTAAGATGTTGAAAAGCAAAGGTGAGAGGGATGGCCTTGCCTTGTACCTGATCTGAGTGGGAAAGCTTTGAGTTTCTCTTTAAGTATGATGCTAGCTGTAGATTTTCTTAAATACTCTTTATCAAATTGAGGAAGTGTCACTTTATTTCTAGTTTACTGAGAATTTTTAAATGTAAATGGATGTTGAATTTTGTTGAATGCTTTTTTTTATTTTGCATCTATTGATATGATCATATGATTTTTCTTATCTATTGATGTGATGGATTCCTGTCATGGAATTTTGAGTATTGAACTAGCTTCACACACCTGAAAAATATCCTGTTTGGTTGTGGCATATAATTCCTCTTATGAATTGTTGGATTTGATTTGTTAATATTCTGTTGAGGATTTTTGCATCCATATTCATGAGTGATATTGATCTGTAGTTCTCTTTCTTACACCCTTTCTCCTTGTGTAACCCATATTTCACTGAATCTAGCATAGATATAAAAGTGTGGAACTATAGAAATATAGATTCCATTTTCCCTTTCTCCCACATCTTATATGCCTCAGACACCACTGTCAATTTTACACTGTGAGTGCATGTCAAATCTATGCAGTTTTTTTTCTATTATCAATGCACAGACAACTTATACCAACCTATTACTTCTCAACTGGAGAGGAAAATCACTCATGTCTGTTTGCCCTTTCTGGTTGTTGTTTCTGGTTTGTTTGTGTTGTTTTTGATTTTCCACAATGCCTTCAAAGTCCTTCCTAAACAATATCAATTGAAATAATTCACTCCTTACTAACAGTTCCTCTGTGCTTTATCTCTCGACACTATTTTTCAGCACAAATATCCTTTCCACGGATATGCTTTTTGTGAGTCCAAGGAAAATTCAGATCACTTTATTAAATGCTTTTAGAGAATTATGTGATTTTCTTTAAAATACTCATCACAGTTGAACATTTATATTTACTTGTGCAGTTGTTTCAATAATGTACTGGTCTGTTTATAGAACATATGCTCCATGAGGGTAAGGGTGATCCTACATCACAGCCCTAAATCTGAACTCAACATATCCTTAGACATCTGTCAATGTCTGTCGAAGAAAACTGAGGGCTGTTAAAGCAATTATTGGAACTGTCTGCCAGGCAGCCATTTTGTAGATTGGACAAGAAGATTTTATTGTCCTGATGGACACATGTCTGTAGGCATTAGAATTCGGAAGCAGAGTGCACACAGACTGGCTTCAAAACACCAAAAATAACAACAGCAAAACAAAAAACATGACATAGGTTACATTATACCTAATGAGAGACGCAGTGAAAGGAAATTCATTAAATAAAAACTTTACACTAATTTTAAAGTAGAAGAGACATAGCAAAGTCTTAGGGAAGGATAAGACAAAAACATAGAAAAGTATAAGTCAATTGTGTGGATGTACTAGAAAGGGAGGGAGTGCATTTTGAACTAGACAGGGCATTTAACATTTTTAAAATTTAATTTATTTATTTTGAAAGAGACAGAGACATTGCTAGCAGGGAAGGTGCAGAGAGAAGAGCAGGGAGAAAGAGAGGGAGAGAGAGAATCCCAGTAAGACTTCCTGTTGCCAGTACAGAGACTGTTAGGGCACGTAAGCCTGGAGAAGGAACGTTATTTCTCTAATATGAAGAAAACTGAACACTAAGTATTATGAGGTTGTAGGAATAGTTATTAAAATATGTTTTGCGTGACTATTGGAAAGATGTCTTCTGTCCCAACAAATTCCATTGATTGAGGAAATCAAATCCTGAAAATTGTGCTTTACCAAAACAAAACAAAACTAAAAAAACATGGAGTTCTCCCATTTGGATGTTCCATTGATGCATGACAGTTTTAATTTTCCAAGTATGAGCTTTCAGATAAAAAACCTGAAGATATTAATATTTATGCAAATACTCATGCTTTTGTTTCCATAGCACTATACATTATAACTGCAGTCACAGGCTTCTTTATTCGAGCTAAAAGGAACTTAGCAGTAAGTAAACCAGTTTCCTTGTATTTTAGATTTAGATAAATGAACTCGTATACCTAGTTAAGAGTAAAACTGGAAAAATAACCTGATTCAGTGTTTGATCAGATGTCATCTCAAAATAAATTCCTAGAATGTGGCCTTTCTTGTTTAATCCTACTGTTCTTCTTAAAGTAGCACATCTCTGTTTTCATTTTAAATTTGTACACCTTTTCTAGGCTCAATCGGCACAGACTGCTGCTGTTTATGCACTTTACACATCTTTTCTTTTCACCTGAAGTTATGTAGGTAATGCAGTGCAATGCATTTTTTTAATGGGTTTATCATATAGATAGACCAGATAATAGAATCCTCCAAGTAGAAGATGGAAAAGCCCTGTCAGGGCATCTAATTTCTTCAACAACGCAACGCTTCTCCCCCTTGGATGATGGCTTTGCATATTTGACCAGCCTAATTTTAAAATGATTCCAGAAATGACATTACACATACTCTCACCTGGTGTTTTCCAGAACTTCCTACATTCTCGGTTACAAAACGTTTCAGGAGAAGACATTTTAGTTTTAATTTCCTTTATAATGAGGGTTAGCTGTCCCCTCAGCTGCTATTTCAGTTCATCCACCCAGTCGCTCATCTTTCCCTCACTCGGAGTGATGGGCTCTTTTCAGCCACCTTTGCCTCTCTGGGTGTGATGGAAGAACTCAAAAGCATGGAAGCTGTTAACATTTTTCGGGGGATAAAGATTAAGAGAAGTAATTAAAGCAACATAATTACTCTATATTGAATGAAGAAAAGTACTACGCATTCTCTGAAATGTTGACACTGATTGACCATAATCTACAAGTTAGCCAGCTTATTCATATTTATAAAGGGATAGAAGAAAAACAGGTGAAATATACCTGAGAAATTATGGGCCCAAACACTTGCACACTGAAAAATCCAGACTCAAAACCGACTTCTAAATTACTATTTTTCAAAAAAAGAACTGAATGATTTATTGTATCTGTTATTATTACATCATATCTGCCAGTTAATTTTTATGCCCTGGTTCTGTGTTGCAGATTTGACTGGCATTTTCATGTTTCTGTGTTGAATTTTCTAACTGAGGAAATGATGGAAAGGGAGGAGAGGAGAAAAGGATGGGACATAGAGCTATTTTGCTACAATAACATGAGGGCTTTATTGAAATCCAGCATCTTCTTTGTCTGTTCTCCTGATATTAATACCATTTTTGTTTTGTGGCAATGGATTCAGCTGAAGGACTGGAACAAAGTTTACACATCCACAGACAAGAAACAACATAATACAATTTGGGCCCCTTTTGGTGCAAAATCACATTTGGATTCAAGAGTTTGCTATGAAATGTATGCACTGGTTCTAGGGGACCCTCTGCTTCTAGTCTGCACCCACAAAACACGTGCAGAGGCCCAGGGGCTCTCTTTGCATTTGATTGTGCTTAGATGCCGACACCATTACCTTCAGGGCAGCCAGGATTTGTGGGTTTCTAGCCTGGGTCATTCTTCAAGGAGTGCATACTGAGGAGGTACAATCTTTCTCACACACATACAGACACACACACACAGACACACACACACACACAAGAAAACAGAAACTGGAACAGACCATTAAAGCAGTGACTTGATTATTGCTCACTTCCCCTCCAAGTACAAGGACATTTTCATATCCATTGGCAAACCATAGACCCGGCCCCCTCCCCTGAGAGGCAATATGCCCTTGGCTTCTGAGCCAAATAGCCTACAAGCTAAAATAAATAGTGTCAACAATTTGGGTTTGCTTTCCAGAATGTAGCTTTGGTTTAAGCAACACATCAGAATTTATTCAGTTGAACCCTAGCAGGTGGTTGCACTAAAATGAAAACAAAAGTAGACTCTTACTTACAGGAATGGGGACATTCCTCCATTCAAGCCCACAGTGCCTCCATACCCTCCCCCGCAACCTCAGCTGCTATAGGGAAAAAGATAATTATGAGTGCGATGGAGGTCTTCCTGTCTCCAAAGTGGATGAATAGTTTATATACATTCTTCTGAGCATCCTAAGAGAAATTATGAGAAAAGGAGAACCCAAGGCCTACCCTCTGTTGGATTCTATCATAACTGGTCTGCTAAGTAATGTGTTGATATGTCAAAGACTTCATGGTGGGGCTACTTGGTCACTGGGAGCTCAGGAAGAAAGGGACTTCCAAGCCTGGATATTCACTGAACATGGGAGACTGACCAGGGAATCCCAATCCTGGAAGGAAGGGCGAGACCAAAAATGCCTGCTGGCCCCATCAGGTCAACTCAGCCTCCCCGCTCCCCCTGCGCTCTGCATGCTCCCGGCTGGGATACATGTGATGCCCCGGTGGCTCAGGTTGTGGGGCACACATTAACTTCCGTGGTCTGCCTTCTTATGGAGAAAAACAGCACCTCAAATCAACTGGCGTTTGGACCAGGCTCGTGGTGGGGAAGGCGCTAGAATGTCCTTGCATATCCTTCTAATAATGGAGATAGATTCATCTCTTCGTGAGAAAACTGACAAACCCAAATTGAGGGACATTCTACAAAATAACTAATCCACATTTGCCAAAAGTGTCAAGGACACGAAAGACAAGGTGAGACCGTGTGGCTGTCAGACGTGAGGAGACTCAGGATACACGACAACTAAACATAAGACAGTCTCTAGGACTGGAGCGTGGAACACAAAGGTGAAAAGAGTGGGAAACACCAGTGAAATAGGACGCAGAGCTTTGCTTTAGTCAGTGGTGCAAAACCAAGATTAATTTCTTACTTTTGACGCATGCTCTGCAATGATGTGAGTTGTTAATTGAAGAGGAATTTGGGTGAAGCTGATTCTGCATCTCTAAATCTAGTATCATATCAAGATACTAATGAAATAGGAGAGCTTTAGAAATGCCAAATAACGTAGAAATATGAAAATGAAATTATAACCTAAAATTTTTAAATATTCATTTATTTTTGAGACACAGAGTGTGAACAGGGGAGGGGCAGAGAGACAGGGAACACAAAATTTGAAGCAGGCTCCAGGCTCTGAGCTGTCAGCACAGAGTCCTACTCGGGCTCAAAGCTACAAACTGTGAGATCGTGACCAGAGCCAAAGTTGGATGCTTAACTGACTGAGCCACCCCAGGTGTCCCAAGTTATAATGAACTTTTAAAACAAAACAGGATAAGCATAATGCAGAACCAACGGGATATATTAAATAGGACATTAGATTCTACTACCCTGGATGAAAGCGGCAATGAAGAAATAACACAAAGTAGCCATGAAAGGTAGAAAAGGGAAGAACAGAGAAAAGGGAAGGCCAGGCATGAGGAGGGGAGGAGAAAGGCTAGCAGAGAATGACTTGCAGCCCCAGAAGAAGGGAGGGTAATACATGGAGTAGATACAGTATCTGGAGAATTAATGGATAAGAACTATGAAACACAAATGAAAAAATATCAGTTCACAGATTCAAAAAGCCTATGAATTCTGACACCAATTAAAAAAGGGGGACTCTTGAGTGGCTCAATCCATTGAACATCTGAATTCAGCTCTGATCATGATCTCACAATTCAAGGGGTCAGACCCTGCGTTGGGCTCTGTGCTGACAGCTCAGAGCCTGGAGCCTGCTTCGGATTCTGTGTCTCCCTCTCTCCCTGATCCTCCTCCACTCACACTCTGTCTCTCTTTCTCTGTCTCAAAAATAAACATAAAAACAAATTTAAAGAAAGAGGGAATTTATATTGAGCCACAAATAGGAAAACTGTAGGCAAAAGGAGGGCGAGAGAGAATATTGAAAGCAGGTAACGATCTTCAAAGAAACTTATAAGCTTTACAGCTAACTGTGGGACACAAACAGTGGAAATGGGAGACAACGGGTGAAAGAAATAAATTAATTGCTTACTCTTAACTCTGTACCCAACACAGTACCTTGTGAGAATGAAGGAAAACCTCGTTTGGACAAAGGAGAAATGGGGGAATTGAACTCTAGCAGATCCATTCAAATAGGGAAACAGTGCTTTCCTGATGTAGAAGGAAAATGATGGGAGATTACATTTTATTCTCTTAAATGTTTTTAAATGTTTATTTATTTATTTGAGGGAGAGAGGAGAGAAAGAGCGTGCATGCACAAGCGGGGGGTGGGGTAGAGAGAGAGGGAAGGAGATAATTCCCAGCAGGCTCCATGCTGTCGGCATAGAGCCCATGGGGCTCAAACCCAAGAACCTTGGGCTCATGACTTGAGTCAAGATCAAGAGTCAGATGCTCCACCAACTGAGCCACCAGGTGCCCCAGGAGATTAAATTTTACAGTTGTAAGTAAAAGTGGAGTGAACTGACAATGAAAAATACGTTTGTAAGTCTAACTGAATATGAACTGCTAAAATTAACCATAATGCTTTGTGCATTTGGAAAGTTATAAAAATGAAAATATATAACAACAATAAAACTATGCAGAGCCAGGGACAAATGGAATTAGTGTGGAGGGCTCTGACAATTCTGTGATAAAGGTAAAAGTAAAAAATTAGCTTATGATACATGTCGGAAACATTTTTTTATCTCTGATAATAAAACAGTAAATGATGGTGTGCCTCTGTGTGTGTGTGTGTGTGTGCACACGTGCAGAGAAAAATAGAAAGTGATAATGAGAAAATAGTCATCAAGTAGAAAACTGGCAAAATAAGTATGTACATGTTTTATGATGAATATATATGGATGAAATGCTATAAATTTGGGGTAAATACATTCCAAGTGGATAAAATAAAACAAAAGCATGTGTTGTTTACAAAAGACATATAAAAATAAAGGTGTAAAAATGTTGAAAACAAGATGAAAAATCAGTATCATAGAATCATTAATAAAGAAATGCTGACGGGATGCTTGGGTGGCTCAGTAGGTGAAGCGTCTGAGTTCGGTTCAAGTCATAATCTCACGGTTCCTGAGTTCGAGCCCTGAATCAGGCTCTGTGCTGACAACTCAGGGTCTGGAGCCTGCTTCTGATTCTGTGTCTCACTCTCTCTCTTCTCCTCCCCTGCTCATGGTCTGATTCCGTCTCTCTCTCTCTCTCTCAAAAATTAATAAATGTTTAAAAATTTAAAGAAAGAAAAGCTGAGGAAATTATTTAAACATCAGAAAAATTAATGTGTAAATAATTACCAGAGATAAAGAGAGGCATTGTATATTTTCAAATTCAAATGAAAACTTTATAGTTCTCAATTTACTGGCACCTGAAAATGACATTTGAATACATAAAATAAAAATGGGCATCTCTCAAATAAGCAATGATTTTGGGTGATTTTGAACCCACCTCTGAATGAACAGACTAAGAAAAACAGTCACAAATTTAATAACGGTACAGAACTGCCCCAGTTGAATAACCACTTAGCCATATGTGGCTATTTAAATGTAAATGTATTAAATCTAAAACTTCAGTTTCTAAATTATACTAGTCACACTGGAAACTCTCATGAACACATGTACTAGAGATTACCATATGACACTTTAGAAGACACAAATTTTACATTATCAGAAACATACTATTGGACAGTGCTCAATAAATGTATGGAAGTAAGAGTTTCAAAGATGTTTGGCATGATTTTCTTTACGTTCATTTATTTATTTTGAACAAGAGCATGTGTGGGAGGGGCAGAGAGAGAGGGAGAGAGAATCCCAAGCAGGCTCCTTACTGTCAGTGGGGAGCCAAAGGAGGGGCTGGAGTTCACAAAACCATCAGACCATGACCTGAGCCGAAATCAAGAGCCAATGCTCAACCAACTGAGCCTTCCAGGTGCCCCTGACATAATGCTTATATAATGAAAACTATACCCAACAACCTAAGAATCCACATTCTATTCAAGAATATATTTCTAGTTTCAAAATCTGTGACAGGGTACCCACCCAGCACGTCTACACAAATTCGTATTTAAATATTGAAAAAATAGTCTATTAACAACAACAGCAATAAGCCAGAAATAAATAAAAGCAACAACCATGAACTCCACCTTCATTGAAAGATTGTGTGTGTGTTTAGTTAAACAAATAAAAGTCTAAATGCAGACTTGGTTTAGCATGCTTGGTTAAGCATCCAACTTTGGCTCAGGTCATAATCTCACAGTTTGTGAGTTCAATCCCTGCATTGGGCTCTGTGCTGACAGCTCGGAACCTGGAGCCTCCTTTAAATTCTGTATCTCTCTCTCTCTCTCTCTCTTTTCCCCTCCCCCACTCACACTTCATCTCTCTCTCTCTCTCTTAAAAATAAATAAACATTAAAAAGTTATCAAAAGTATGTGACTCTAAACCTATGAAATAGAAAGCAAGTACGTAGTTGAACATATCAAGAGATTAAAGTATATTCTTTGAAAAGCTGAAGCATTGGTAAATTCCTGGGAAAGACAAAATAGAAAACAAGAAAGAAAGCACAACATAACTTAGGTGAAAAATAAAATGTGAATAGTCTCCACAAAAATTGCCAACAGTAAAAGGACAGAAAGAATATATAAGAACAAATGGATGGCAAAAGATAAGGAAATAAATAAATAAGGTAAGGTAAACTGAAATTTATTTGAAAAATATATAACTCACAAAAAATAAGTTAAGTAGAAGGGAGCCTGGGTGCCTCAGTTGGTTAAGTATCTGACTTCAGCTCAGGTCATGATCTTAACAGTTTGTGAATTGCTCTGTGCTGACAGCTCAGAGCCTGGAGCCTGCTTCAGATTCTGTGTCTCCCCTTCTCTCTGCCCCTCCCCTGTTCATGCTCTGTCTCTCCCTGTCTTTCAATAATAAATAAAAGGTTAAAATTATTTTTTAAAAATAGTTAAGTAGAAAACAGAATAGTCATATGAGTACTGAAGAAAATAAAACCATCATTAATACTAAGTTTCTCCTATGTAGATCATTTCCCTGGGAAACTCTACAAGGTGTAAGTAAGAAATAATCAAGAATGATTCCATTTCTTTCAGAAAGAAAAATATGAGTCTTAATTTTTAAAAAGGTCAGAATACCCATTGTTCTAAAACTTAATAAGAACATCAAGTTTAAAGAAAATGAAAGGCCAAACTCATTCAAACTCAAAGGATTGGAAAAAAGGAGAGAAAATATCAACAAACTAATTCCAGAAATATACAACTGGAATAGTACATCATGGCAAGATTAGTTTTTTTTCCTAAGAAGGTGGTTTAGCTTTCAAATATTCTATCAATTGAATTTTTCTCATGATTAAAATAAAGAAGAAATGCCATATGTTATCTTAATATGAAAAATAAGTTGACAATTTGCATATATACCTGATGGAATATTTTCACAAACTGGAAATACTGAAGTTTCCTAATTCCATAGAAAAAAATTAAAGACAATAATGAAAACATAATACTTGATAATGAAATGCCACTTGTGTTGTTTTTGAGGTAATTAATATGACAATATAACCTTGCTACCAATTTTGTCTGGTTCATGCAACAAGGTGCCTAAAACCATAGAAAACATGAGGATTGAAAAAGAAATAATAAAAGTCATGATTAATCATGGATGACATAATTTTGTAACTTAAAATATTAAAAAGGAACTACATTTCTCCTCAAAAAAGCAACTACAGAAAATGATTAAGATTAATAAGTGATTTTAGAGACGCTGTCAGAAATATGGTTAATATCTAAAATGCGCCTGCATTTCTAAATGGCAACACTAAGGGGAAACGCAATATTTTCAAGAGATATCATTGCTACTATCAACAAAAAGGTAACTGGCTATTCCCAGTGAAAGATGTGGAATATTTTGACCCAGAAAAATTATTAATGACTTCTGACAGCAATGACTATAACCTAAGTAAGTGAAGTAATACGCCATACACATGGGATAAAGTTGACTTTTTAAAGTCATCAATTCTACTTAATATAGTATATAAATCAAACAAAATCCCAATTGGTGTCTTGATAAAACATGACAAGCTACTTCTAAAATGCATATGAATTTCAAAAGAAGAAGAGTAGGCAGGAGAATCTTGAAGATTAACGTGGAAGAACTTTCTCTGTGGACTATGAAGATTTATTAGAATGCCATGATAAATACAGGAGGGTGAGGAGATAGGCAGTGAAACCAACAGAAGAAAAGGAAGATTCAGACATAACCTGACTCACTGATTTATGATGAGTATGCAGTACCAGAAGGAACCATGAAAGAGCACACTTCTCAGTATGTGGCATTGAGGAAGAATTGATTACTCATGTGGACAAATGAAACAAGAAGTTATCTCTCCCTTTCACCTTATGAAAATATCTCTTCTAGAGGATTGCAGTTAGAACCACATGGGATGGCATATTTCTGATGTCAGGGCACATGAAATTTGTTAAACGGAACAGAAAAAGAACAAGAAACTAATCTAAAGGAAACGACAGGTGAACTTTGCTACCTTACAGCTGAGAATGTCTGTTTATTGAAAGACACCATTAGAAAGATGGCAATTCAAGTAACAGGGCAAAAGAAGATACCTCAGAACATAAAACTGACAAGTGGCTCATATTCAGAACGTAAAAATGAAACCTGAATACCGATCAGAAGACAGACACCTTGATGCAAAATTGGACAAGCAATTTCAACAGGCATTTCACAAAAGTGGAAATCCAGTTGCTCAATACAAATACAAAAAGGGGTTCAACCGCAATAGTCCTTAGGAAAATTCAAATTAAAACCACAGGAAAGACTGTCACGCCTCTATCAGAATGTCCAGAAGCTTATAAAGTCTAACAGCTTTTGATAAGAATGGAGGGAAATTGAAATTCTCATTCCCATAGAATGCTGGTGAGAACTACAATTGTGCAATCATTAATACTGTTTGACATTATCCTCGAAGTTGAAATAAGCTCATTCTATGATCTAGCAATTATACTCCTAAGTGTATATCTAAATAGAGATGCATGCATATCTGAATAAAAGTCACACACAAAGGAAACATTATTTAAAATAGAAAAAAGATGATACAAAGTCTAGCATAGTGGAATGGATAATTAAATATTGGTGTAGTTACAAAATGGGAAACTGTACATGGAATGTCATAGGGTCATTAAAGCACAAATGCAAACTTGAATTAATCTCACAAATATAACAAGATTAGTCTGATAGAAAAATGAATACTATATCATCATACTCTGTATTATTCCATTACATAAAGTACAAAAACAAGACCTAAGATGTTTAAAGGTGCATACTTCAGTGGTAAAATCACAACCACAAGCAAAGATGCACACATACCATCAAAGACAGGATAGTAATATCTCCAGGGTCATGGAGGGGCAGTGACTTGGAAAGTCTAGGTTTGGGGATTCTAAGGTCTTGAGAATATTCTGTTTTTAATCTGGAAAATGACCACACAGGTGTTCACTAAACAATTCATCAAACTGTACCTTTCTTTTATGGGCTTTTACAGAAATGAGAAAGAATGTGCTATTAATGACAAAAGAGATCATTTTATTCTGTGGAATGTTCACAGAATTTTAACTCCATTTACTCATGAAATTTACATGATCTCAAGGATGGGATTTTGGGGAGGATATGATGGAGTGCCTGGTCTTCTTTAGTTTTGGTGTAAGGTAGGTGTGGAGATGGCTTCTGGAAGAATGACCATTCTCTACTAAAGTATATTACATTACGAGGGAAGAAGGCCTTGGCCATGGTAATTAGGCCTCCCAGCTCAGCTATTTTAGCTCAATAGCATGGTCTGGAAAATAAGGCTAGATATGATTAAGAACCAATCACTAATTACCAACATCAAGCTTTTATTTAGATGGGAACGGAGCAGTTAGCACTGGCCCACCTGCTAGGTGGGTGGTGTTTGCTAGTAGGCACTGAATCAGTACTCATGCTACCCATCCAGTCCTTTCTGTCTCCTCCTCTCCCTGAACCGAACTCTTGGACGAAGTTAATCTCATGGGTCCCCAGGAAAGCTGCGTGTATCTTTCATCAGGAAATAGACAAGGGCTGCCTGCTCAAAAAGGCAGGGAAAGCTTAAGCAATAATTGGTGGGTCATGAAGATATGACCACATTTGGATCTTGTGCGGTGAATCTTTTCCCTCAGTTACATCTGACTGTCTGTTATTTAGCATTCAGACTCAATCAAAGTATCCACATCTCTGGTGCTTTTGGGTACTATCCTGGCTCCTGACCTACCTTTGCTTTCAGACAGTGGTTTTCCAACTCCCTACACTGACGGGGTTATTGGTATTTTCTTCCCTAATATAAACCTTTGGGCTAATATGCCCAACTCACTCTACAGGAAGCACGCTGGCCTCACACATCTATTTCAAGCCTGCATTCTGGTCTGCCAGTCTCTTGATAAGCCCAGCTTTGCCAAGTGATTGCTAACCCAGGCCTCAAACCACTAGAAGAGTGTCTGCTACACTCTCTATATTCAATATCTAGATCTACATTTATAGATGTAAATATATACATGTAATAAATAGCCAAAATAATAGATCCATATATGTCAATTTATTATAAATTAATATACCTAGTGTATATGTATAAGTATACATCATATTTCTTAATATTCAAGATTCAATTTCTTACATTTATTAATCAAGGATCATACATGGAAATAGGGCTTGTAACTTTAAGTGCAGTATGAACTGATTTCCACAAAGATGTGTAAAGGTCATAATAATTTACTTTGGGTGAATAGAACAATTCAACAATGCTGTGTGCTGTTCAATAATCAATGACACTAATTCCTTGTTTGTGTCCTACTGAGCCCTAAATCTATGAGCTTGTAAAAACCTATAGAGATCACAATGGATGCTTCCAAAATTTTGTGCGAGTCAAGGTCACGTTGTCTTTACTCAGGAGGAATGGGAAGATGTGAATATACATGCACACACATAAAGCCCAGCTAAAGCTCAAGTAAATTACACTCAGTGGTCCCCAGGAGCTCCCAAGAGAAGGCTCCCTGCAAAGGCTCCTAGAAACCCCCCCTTAACACTTCAAAAAATGAAACAACTTTAAACGTTTTTTTCCCATTGCCTGTTCATGTAAGTTTCACTGAAAATAGAAAACGTGAAGCAGATGCACTGATGAGGAAATCCAATTCTCTTCTTTTCTATGAAAATAATTTATTTGAGAGTAGCAATATTTTTTCTCTCTTTGAATTTGTGTACCAGATTTCAACTTCTCATATATTGCCCTTCCTCAAAGTAAACAGGCAAAATTATTTTTCACAAATTCCTTGCCTGTCATCATTCTAACTTTACTTGGAAAAAGACAAGATGCAGATTTTTTTTTCAAACTCCAAGATATTTCAAGTGAATAGAAATTAAATACAAAGCCATTTAAATAGCGTGTGTTTATTTATGTGTAGCTTGCCTTATTCCAACTGCTTACACACACTCATGTGGTTCATGATTAAGAGGAAATTGAGCACATTTGGGCAAGAAAAAATAAAGTTATGATAGCAAGTTGAAGCCAGGGAAAGATTAGACATAAAGTGTTAGGTGTGGGCTTGCTAGACGTGGGCTGGAAACTTGGCTCTTGCTTCCAATAGATCAAAGCCAAAAGAAAACATAAATATATGATTCATAGTGTCCAATGGGGGAAAAACAAACAGGTTCCTTTGGAGAAGAAAAGACATTGCTGCTAATGCAAGCAATTTCCCCAATGGTCTTTCTTTGGGAAAAGAAAATATAGATGTGGCTACAAGTGAGATGTGGTTACGTGTATACATGTTATGTAGTAAAAATCCACAAAAATATTTGTCATGAAACAATATGAGTGGGAATGCAAAATGGTGCAGTGCATGTTGAAATGGTGTGGTAATTCCTCAGAAAAGTAAACATAGAATTACCACATGAGTCAGCAATTGCACATCAGGAGATATATCATAAAAAGTTTAAACAGGGACTCAAAAAGATATTTGTTCATTCATGTTCACAGTTGCATTGTTCACAATAGCTGAAATGTGGGAGCAGCTCAAGTATCCATCCGTAGAGGAATGGATATGCAAGTGCCATATGTGCACACAATGAAATATTCATTGGCCTTAAAAAGGGAAGGAGATTTCGACCATGTTACAATGTGGGTGAGTCTTGAGGACATTATGCTAAGTGAAATAGACCAGACACAAAAGGGAAACACTGTATAATTTCACTTACGTAAAGTATGTAGAGTAGTCACATTCATAGAGACAGAAAATAGAAAGGTGGTTGTCAGGGGCTGGGGGGAAAGGAGAATGAGCTAGAATTTATTGGCTGCAGACTTTCAGATGAAGAAGTTCTGGAGATAACGCTGATGACAGAACATCATCACCTAATCATCCAATTAAAAATGGTTAAATGGTAAATTTTACATTATGCATATTTTATCAGAACAAGAGAAACAATATGAGGAGGTATTTCTTCTGACATCTGTAGATTAAGACTGATAGTGTAACATTCAAAATGCCACTCACTAGAAGCATTTCATAAAGGCTACATAATGTGATCTAGTTATACAGCTATCTGATGGTCTGACTTAAAAATGGCACAATTTAGAGATATTAGAGTAATAGCATCCAAGACTGCACGTGCGTGTGCCAGTGTGTGTGTGTGTGTGTGTGCGCGCGCACGCAGGCGTGCGTTCATTGCTTGTTGAAGTAGTATAACAGAAAAAGGGTCTCAGAGCTGTGCTGTGTGCTCTTTCTTGGCCAGGTCCAAAGGCACTTCAGAAGAGTCCTAGGTTTCAAAAACCACAGTTTGAAAGGTGCCACTCTGGAAACACTGAAGAATCACTTATCTTTCTGGGTATCATAGTTGAGTTATCTCACGGTATCTTGAGTTATCTTACCAATATTTCATTGTATGCACATATTTCACTTGCTTATCCATTCATCTACTGATGGATACTTGAGCTGCCTCCACATTTTGGCTATTGTAAATAATGCAACTATGTTTAGCATCAAATATATCAGTATATAGAACTACTGAAGCATGTTCTCTGTGGGAGCTCAGTTGACTCCTTAGTGAGTTAGGAGAAATGACATTTGGGCTGCCATGTACCTACAGTCATCCAAAACTAAGTCTGAAGTTTAGGGTATTGGTTTTGTAGCTGAGTTACAAAGCTTATACCCCTTTACTTTAATGAAAGAGCTTTCCATGGGGACAAGAGACTACACAAGATACTGCTTATTCATGACCTAACCAACCCCCTGACTGGGGCAGAGGGAGTTATTTATCTCTTCAAACAATTTAAACTGTGGATCAATGGATATACTTGGTGATGTCTTCAAAATGGGGGCAGCTTCTATTAAGTACGTCTAAATAACTGTCCTATCAACAAAACAAAGCAAAACAAAACAAGATGAAACCTAGGTAGTTCTTCTGTTCCCCAAATAGAGGAAAACCAGAGTCATGTTTCCAAATAATCTACATCTTAGCCACTTCCTTCTACATGTGTTTTGCTAAATCTCATGTGCTGTAAGAGTTGTCCAGAACGTTACAAAACCAATCTCTTCCCACTACAGCATGTCCTCATCACTCATCATAACACTTAAGGCTCTGTGGTCATTTAACACTATATCTCTCCTGCTCCTTTTGCTTGGGAGCCTGTGGCATCCACCATGCAGTTGGTCTAGACTTCCTGACATGACAAGAATATTGCACTATGCTAGTCAACCCTTCAATGGAAACTCCTTTTGATTTGTAATTTCTCCTTTGATTCCAAAATAGATTTGAGGTAGCTCTTAGTTAGATTATTTCTAGAAATAGCCCCCAACTGACCTCTCCAGTATATGCACATGATTCACATAGCCAGTGTTCATAGTGAAAAATGGATCTTAATTTTTCAATTATACCCAGAGCCTATTTTGTAGTACAAAGACTGAGAGGTAAACACTTTTGGTCTATTAAATATGATCTAGTTGTTAGAAGTACTAGTTCCATCTACTTGGTTCCAGACTTATAGAACATTTATGAGCAAAATGGAAGACTTCTCATTGATTGACAGGAGTCAGTGACGGCTTGAAAAATTGTGAGCCATTGACACCGTAACAGTGCATATGCTTCCTTTATACAATCCTAGCATCACATGAGCTGTCTCCTTAATGCAAAAGCCTTCCTCTTACAAATGCCTTGCCTCAGATGTTTAACTATGGCGTTACTCCTCTATCTGTTCATCCAGGGTGTGGTGTTTCATTTGTGCACTTTAGGATAGGGCTCTGGAATGAGAAGTATGCCTTGATACCAGGTAATAGTATTATTTTATATGAACATCATCAATACTCATCAGTCACAGTTGTCTATCACCAATATCAATATTTTTGTTGGTGTAAATGAACTTTCCTTATTGGTGCATCAAATTGCTGGAGAATGCCACTCCCTATCCATTAAAAACTTTGATTACAATCATTGCCCCAAAGTAAAACTGGCTGATGTTATTACCAACATTCCCTAGGATGCAAGCTGAGTGGCTAAAATGTTTTGCCAGATTTTATTATAGTCAAATAATATATGCTTTTGATTATCACACAAGCTGCTAGATTCTCCTGCCCTCCACTGATAAAATTCTAGTATTGGAGTTGTAGGTTTGTGAAGAGGAAAGACAAGGTAAATCTTCCCTAAGTTTCTAAGTTGCCAGGTGAGGTTAGCACCAAATGTCTACTGTCTTTGTTTGAGTACTTAAAACATGAGACAATAACTAGTCAGAACTCTTGATCTTTAGAGTTCCAAGGGAGATGATTCTGACCAACTTTTCTGCCTGGACTGTGAACACCTCCAAGAGTAAGTTACACCCAATGTGAGTCTTTCTATGAGTCAGTCGAGTTCCCCAATCGATACTACCAATGTTCTCACATGTGAGCATTGTTTTTCCATTCTTCCTAGTGTTTTTCTGAGGCATGGTGGTTACGAAGAGGTGGAACACAATAGAGTCTGTGCCATGGTTGCTGGTGGGCGTAATGAGTTCAATTAGTGGGGAAGTAAGATCAGAAAGAGGAGGGAGCTTCTCTGAACCAGCCAGATCTCTTCCCTTCACCATGTAGATAATTGAGAGCAACATTTGGTCACTTAGACTTACTTGTGTCTTGGTATGTATTTACCTCCATGAACAAAGATAAGCTTGTCCTCTTTCATACCCATTCAGTGTTCCAGCGCTGCTTTCTATCATCTGTCCTTACTTGGAGGATCTGACCACTTCTCATTCTTCCTACCATACTGGCCTGTAGACAACAATCTTTTATCCCTGGGTTTGGTGGTAGATGGAGCTTTGCTACATGGTTCCTGCACTTCCACTGAAGTCCTCACTTCCCTAGTTTTATAATCCATTATTGTCTGATATTTGGAATCTGAGGCCTACTCCATTTCCCCCCTTTGTTTCACTAATCTATAGATACTTAAACTTTCTTGGGAGGATAATAGGTTATTTTAGGCAGATGTCACTAGGTCCCCAGGAACAAATATGGTAACTGTTTCTGGGATGGAAAAGAAGTTTCAGCATATATGAAAGAACAACATGGAGTTTTCTTCAGACCCTCATTCAAGCAGCAGTTATTTAAGAACAATAAGATGTGAGAATACACCTGTGATATGGAAGTCTAAACTCATTCAATCAAATCCATTTTACATGCGTGGTTTTATCGTATATCAATTATATGTGAATAAAACTTTAAAAAAAGTAGAGAGCCAATCCCATTCCTCCTTTTGAAAGAATGCACCTTCTGAAGATTGACCTTGATTTTAAGTTCTGATTGTCTTTGCATTAGCTCCAAAAGGGCTAGTCTTTAAAAAGCCACGTGATTGTCATATCCTTGCTGTTGCTTATTTTTCCCAAATCTTAACAACAGCAGCAGAGAAGTATGGTTTCTGGTTAGAAGTAATGGTAGCTAGTGTTCTATAAGTTTTGTTAACTTGTCATCAACTTCTCAATCCTGGCTGCATGATCCAACTCACAGCAATGATCACCTTTAGTTGTGATTAAATGAGCTTACTCAGATTTCTTAGTGAATCTGTTCATATTTCTGTTGAAAACTGGCATTTTCTCATGAGGGGGATCATCATGGTCTCCTTGTCTCATCCCTTTTAAGACAGTCATATTTTGCATAGGGAAGCACAGAGCCTCTGTGAACTGATTGCTTATGGACACACCTCTTGCATTCGGTGTGTGTCAAGGCATTGGCTTGCAAATTACACTGTCCAAAAGCAAGCTGGTGCTGTGATGTTCAAGTATCCTTTTTGCATCTGTAAAGTACCAGTAAGATTGCATTTAGTGCATTAGACTTTATCAAATATGCTCAGACACATCCCTCAATACCCTAATTTATGTCTTCCAAAGTCAGGCAAGTCTGCAACTGCCGTCCCTATTTCCAGGGGCAATATAAATAAAGATCTTTTTGACCCATCTTGGGATATCTCTCCCAGCGCCATGAATGCTCAGATTCTACCCATTGTAATTCTGACTCCTACTTATATGTTTATAACTACTGGGTCACTTTATAAGTAAGCCTGGGTCCCTGGCATCTTTCTGATGTTTCCAGATTTTGAACCCAGGATTATTTGGTTTATACATGGTGTTTGATCAAAAGACTATTAATCTCCTTGATTTCAGGCTTTTGTCTCTTACCAATGGTTACCTCTGGTGTTACCAGCATTGTTGTTGTAATTCCTGCCTTAAAAATTGTCTATGCTGACACTGACATAGGAAGCAGATATATTATTTGGATTCCAGGAATCGTACTAGTAGCAGTGCCTCAGATCTTAGAGATTTTCAATGTAACAGAGAGGATTTTCATTATGGGCCGGATTGTGTCCTCCCAAAATACCTATGAAGAGATCCTCACTTTCAATACTTCACAACATGATCTTACTGGGAAATAAGGTGACTGCAGTGTACTTAGGTAAGATGAAGTCATACTGAAATAGGATTGGTTACTAATCACATACAACTGGCGTCCCTGGAAAAAGGGGAAATTTGGACAGACATGCGCCCAGGAAGAATACCAGGTGAAGATGAAAGTGTAGTTGGAGGGATACATCTACAGGTCAAAGAACAGGAAATACTGCCAGCAGACCACCAGAAGCTAAGAGGGAGGCATGGAACAAATTTCCCCTCACAGCCCTCTGAAGGAACAAACCCTTTCAACACCTTGATCTTGGATTTCCAGCCTCCAGAGCCATGAAACAATACATTTTTGTTGTCTAGGCTAGCCGGTTTGTGGTAGTTTGCCATGGCATTCTTAGCAAATTAGTCCAGTCTCCAGGTGGTGTACCCTTGGCTATGGGATTTCCAAAAGGCATGTGTGTCTGTGGCCTACTGCATTCTCATAAAGAGACGTAATATTCTGAATCTAATTCAGTGTTATTTATATTCCTCCTTTTATTAAGTTATTATACTCTCCCAGAAACTTATCTTTGAATGACCTATTACCATTCTTTAATATTTGCCTTGGGTAGAAAAATGCATGTTTCAAAGTAAATTTGAAGGGCCAATATTTGGGCTTCACTGATAAATGTTTACCTACTTGTGTAAAAAACAACAATGCTATAGATATTAAATATTCTTGGAGAAGATTTATGAAACCCACAGAATGTTGTTTATTGCTGAAGTCACATGCAACGCTTACATATTTAACAATTAGATTTTTCCATGCTTTTTACCCATGATGGATTTATATTTTTATGTTCTTGAAATGGTATAAATTTCTTCATGGGAAAAATATAACTTTTAGGTTAATTCTGATAATATGTGTACTCCTTAGCTTACCTACCATTTGTTTTTCTGGCTGGGAACATTATCCACTTTGGAAAGTATTCTATAATGTGAAATTGCACAATTTTTCTGTAGTCTAAAAAGTAGTTAACATAGATCCATGATACATCTGTTGATTTATTTTCATAACTGATATCTGTGTTTAATGACATAAGGGAATTATTAAAGTGAATTAAAATCACAGAATTCATTGATTTACTATTTATTAGAAAAAGTGAGACAAAGAACTATTGATGACCTATTCCATTAACTGAAAGACATCCATATATATGTATACATGCACGTAGGTGTATGTATCAATATATATAAATGATTTAATTTTGACATATTTTAAATTACTCAGTATCTGCATGTTAAATTGTTCCTTTATCAGGTTTTTGTTGTTGTTGTTGCCTGAAATTGGATTGTTGTATATTAATGAAAAACTAGAGCTGAAATGGACTGTTTTAAATATTGAACCTCTAAGTTAAAATTTGTTTAGTGAATTAGGCCTGAAAGGAGCAAATGAGTATATACTCTGATTGATAATTTGCAAGTAAAGCAGAGGTGATTCCTGAAAGCTCTCCTGTTTTCTAGCTCATCGATCATTTCAAGACCTAAAGAAAGATACGCCAATGTGTCCCACACAACATGGCAGTGCCCAGAGCTCTGCCAGGCCAGCCTAGGGGCAAGAGGCTCCTCACTTCTATTTTCTAAGTAGAGTAGCTTTATTTCATGTTTTTGATAACATTTTTGTATCCTATATGATTATAGTAAGCAGCAATAAGCTTTTATTAATTAAGGGAAATTATGAAAACAATGGACTTCTCCAAAGAGTATCATTTAGATACCAAAACTGTCTTTTAAGAAATGTTTAGCTTTCTTCTTAAGAACCCAACTACTGGGCACCTGGGTGGCATCTGATTTCAGCTCAAGTCATGATCTCATGGCTTGTGAGTTCGAGCCCCATGTGGGGCTCTCCTCTGTCAGTGCAGAGCCCTTTGTATCCTCTGCCTCCCTCTCTCTCTGTCCTTACCCAGTGCTTTCTTTCTCTCTCTCTCAGAAATACATAAAAACATTAAAAAAAGAATCTAACTACCATAACCAACATGAACTCACACACACTTAAGCTTAACTTTGCATAATTATACTGTTGAGTTCACATGGTCTAAATGCATATGTGACATGCTCTAGAGATATTCCTAATGGTTTGTGGAACTAAATAATTTCCATTAGAATTTCTTCTCAGAAAACAATATGTTTAATTCATTTATCAAAACAGTTCAATTAGGTTTTTCTCACGAGGATTCTTTTTTGTTAAAAGTTTACTTACATTTCCTAGGAAAAATAATGTTTTCTGTAAAACATATATTCACAACATAAGGAGTGTAACTAATGTGAAACATAGTAGAAGATAAAGGGAGAAAACATCCTCTCTAATCTTTTCACCAGATATGCAGAGATAAACTTAAGATGTATATCATTTATACAAGTCTTTGTATAAATATACACTGATGAAAAGACACAGTAAAGTAAACAGAAATATCGTTCAAAGTATATTTTAAAAGATATCATATCACATGATATTTTAAAATAATATATTACATGATGTTGATGTTAATTTTATTTGAAATTAATATAATGATAAAACCAAAAAAGTAGACAAAATTATTGAACGTAAAATTTCTCACTCAAGATATTATTTCTTTTTTATTTTTAAGTGTATATATTTATTTTGAGAGAGAGAAAGAGAGAGTGAGAGAGAGAGAGAAAGAGAGAGTGAGAGAGAGAGAGAAAGAGAGGAAGAGAGAGAGAGAGAGAACACAGGCTGGGGAGAGACAGAAAGAGAGAGGGAGAAAGAGAATCCCAAGCAGGCTCCATGTTGTCTGCATGGAGCCTGACTCCTGGCTCCATCCCACGAACTGTGAGATCATGACCTGACCTAAAATCAAAAGTTGGAGGTTTAACTGACTAAGCCACCCAGGCGCCCCTCACCAGGTATTTATTATTTCTGTAATTAAGACAGTTTTTTAAGACAGTAAAAGTTTAGGGTCATTATGTTATTTATTGGCCTATCTCAATGTTAGCCTCTCTGCCATGGAAAACAAATACACTGGCTCTTACTTCTCACATTTCAGTTCTGTAATTATGTTAGTTCTTATATTCTCGTCTGTAACTCTGTTATCCAATTATGTAACTCCACTGCCGATGGTCATTTAGTATCGCTAGTATATGTAAATTGATTCCTACTGAACAGTACTCATTTTACCAGGGTTTCTCGGTTTTTTTAGTTCTTTTTATCGAACTGTCCTTTGACCAGACTTAAAACTGACCAAGAACGATTTCTTCCCTTCAGGGTGCTCTGACTTATACTGCTTTGTTTCAACGTCCCTATTCAGGCATCTATTTATTGCTAAGTGGTTTTATTTTTTCCAACAATTACTTCCTGACATTTTCTCTATTCCCTGTATAAATAGGGTTCAAATTATGGTCCCCACACCAGCACCGTGAGCATCAGACCTGATGAATCAGGCAGGGAGTGGGGCAGGTGCTTTTGCAAAACATTCTCCTCCCTACGATTAACTGGGTCCTTTGATAAACTTACATAGTTGTGTGCCAGGATTTCAGCTCTCAGCTTACTGCCTCAATTCTGCAGCACCCCTAATGCCCCCTATATGTTTTCTTGTTGCGGTGAATCATGTTCTGAGGCAATTCTAAGCTGTTTAACTTATATTGTTATCTCTACTATTACAGTGTCCTGTGTTAACAGAGTTGATTTGATTGCTTTTTGCTTTGTCCAGTCTTGGAGGGCGAGGCCTGGAACCTATGGTTTGCTTTGATCACAAGTGGGACATGGGACTCCCATTATATCCAAGGTTGTCGTTGTTACGTCTGTTGTGAGGCCACAGTATATGGTGTCCCTTTCAGTTCCAGGGGCCTGAAGAATGGTGAATCCCGGGTGTAGACATCCTTGCTCTGGTAACATTGATTCGTTTCCTACATCAGAGTTCATGGCACTTGTGCCTTTGAGGGGTGGTGGAGTGGATAACCCATCCCATTGAGTGCAGACCATCTCGCTATGTCAGTATTTTACTCAACTGTCTTCAAATTTGCAGAAATTATCAGCCTGAGTTTTCAGTGGCTTTGTTTTTATATTTGTCCCAGTAGCTATTTCCGCAAATGCCCAGTTAGAAGGAAGCAACCATGAATAGCCCCCTCTGGGGATTATATGCATATGTGTGCAAGGCGGGATGCACCTGGTACAAATGTCACAACAGTGTCTCCACCACGTCATATCCATCATGCTTACATGCATGTGTGCCCATCACCAGGTCGCCTACGTAAGAGGTTCCCAAGCAATTTCTGAGAGTCCGTGACACCTCCCCAAACTCCTGATGAATGGACCTGGGAAGATCACGTTGTAGAGATCACCTGTGCCTCCCCTGGGAAAGTTCTGCCTTTATCCACCTGCCCTATGGGGGTGCCCCACTGTGTTCTGTTTCGCCAGTACAGCTGCCTTTATTCCCGAACAAGCCAGAACACAGGGGCAGTTGATTTGTTTTGTTTCTGTTGTGAGTGAGCAAACCCGGCCAAGGACACTGAATTGTCTAGTTTGGAGGATGAAAGCTCAAGAGCATCACGTGGTGGTCGTCACTGAAGTCTCGTCTTCTTGACTGTGGTCCCCTTCTGCTGGCCTTTGCTTCCCCGTTGGCAGGGGTGACGCAGAGGTCCTCGATCTCCCTTCCTGCCCACATTCGGCACCCGGAGGTCATCAAAAGAGCCCATTATGCTTTTTACCCCAATCTACATCAAGCAGCACAAGAAGCCACGGCTCTGGATGACTGTCATCCCCTCACATAAAATGCCTTGTGGCCCTGCACACCCTGTCCCTCTCCCCAGCTAGTGGGAGTAGCCTGGACAAAAAGATGGTCCGGAGAGGAGAGAGGGAATCTCCAGGGGCCCCTTCTGCCAGGGAGTAAAACTGGCTTAGATGGTGGGCTGGCCTGGGAGAGGAGTGCGGCCACCTCCGTCAGTGACTCGTCCACGGGATGGGCAGACGTGGCAGGAGGGAGAGCTTGTGTAAAGGCCTTTCCAGTAGCTTCTGGCTTTTCCCAGGAAATAAGTTGTCAGATGAGCTGGAACGAGGAGCATTGGGAATTCTAGTGGAGACAAGGGAGTTTTAAGGATACAAAAGAAAATGAAGAATAAAGTAGTCATCTGTGTAATTAAGAGAATCAAGAGCTACAGAACTAGAGCATGACTGTCTATCAGTACTCGATTCCTTGAATAAAATCCTCCTGTGCTTCCTTGTCTCAGAGAAAAAAAAGTCCCCATGAGCTCTGACTACATCACCTACTGCTTTAGTGCTCATTTATCCTGCTCCAGTTAGACTTGGCTCGGCGGTTCCTTCTACATGCCAGAAAGGCTCCTGCCCCAGGACCTTTGCACCTGCCTTTCCTGCCACCTGTAAGTCTCTCTTGCTGGACCCTCCGCTTAGTTCCTGGCCTCTCTTCCGTGAAGATATGCCATTGCAATGAGTCCCCCCTCCCCACATTCATCACTCTAAAGATAAAATGCCACTTAGCAGCCTCCATTCCTCCTATGCTTTATCAATCAAGTCCTAAGCTAAAATAAGGTTAGCTTTTTGTATTGCTTTTCTCTCCCAATGGAAAAGACATTTTTTTGTATGCATTTACCTGTGGTTACACAGTGCCTGGCACATATTAGCAAAAACTTCTACTGAACAAAAGAATGGGGAGAATTTCAAGGAGACATGGAATAATTTTGTCTCACTAATTTTGTAACGTCCATTTCTCATTTTGATGAATAGGAACCACTGATCACATGCCAAAAATACACAGGCACTGATCTCGTTTTGGTATGTGCCCTTGACTTGTAACTCCATAACACAAGAGCATCGAGTCTTTGAAGCTGTTTATACCCACAGAGTTGACTTAAAAATTTTTTTTAAACATCCGTGTAACCTAGATGAAGAAGAATGTTAGCAGCCTACTGTATTTGGATGATTTTCTGACATCTCATTTTGTAACTGAAAATATAGACTTATCGGTCCACTTCTGAGCTGTCAGTTTAGGCTATTTGTATACATACAATATTGAAAAGTGTCTTGAATTTATTAGCCTGGGAGCACTTTATAAGCATGTATTAGTCGTTTTTGTATATCCAACAGTTACTTATTTTGTGGCACAGAATATGTATTCTATACAATATTATTACTCTTTCCCTTCTAACTGGATTTATAAGATACATTTTTACATGGATCAGCAGAGTATTATAAACAATTTTCTCATGTGTGGCTTTCTTGTAGTCACAAAACAGCAGGCCCAACCTTTCAGAGAGTGGAAGTTCAAAGACACATACCCTAGAAAGGAAAATGTACATTTTGCCTAAATTGGCAACAAAGTTAGTAAAATTTGTAATTCAACACTAGTTCTATTTTGTAGTTTGAATAATCAGTGTGGGGGTATTCATTGATGAAACTCACTGGATACCTTCCAAGTTCTGCTTTACACAGCACAACGATTGTGTTTTACATTCAGAATGAAGTACAAAATTATAGAAAATAGGTGCATACGGAAAAATTTCATCTGAAATACTTCAGGGAAACAATGGGTGATGATTTCGCAACTCTCTTCAGATTGAATGTTGAATCAGAGTGATCCAATCACAAATAACAACGGGTTGGTCAGTCGCCCATAATTCTAGAACCAGACTTTTCATTTAAGCAAGCAACTTACAACACAGTGCTATAAAGAACCATGACTACTTCTTTGGAAGGATATTTAGGAACATAATTACCAAAAGCAGAAGTGGTTAGTTTTCTGGGTAGCACTATAATATGGATGGGAGTCTGGCCATGCGATCAAAATAAGCAATTAAAATGTATTCGATGTGTCCAAATTTTACACATTTTCTCACAATCCCTCGTAATATAAATAGAGACCTCATTTCTGATTACAGTCCTTCATTTATGGTGAAATCTTTGATGTTTTATTTCGAGGAGGCCGTGTAAGCGCCCTTTTCTTCCACCTCACACTCAATTGTTCTTTATTGCTCGAACCCTCTGGGAATTGCTTTCCATAAGCTTTACTGGGCAGATTAGTCAATGGTCAATAATATCCTACCACCACTGCGCTCAAAAAGCAGTCAAACAAGTCCACTTTTCACTTTTGATAAAACAATCCAGGTAGCTCCAGTGTGGCAATAGGTTGCTAAATACCTACATGTAGATTTAAATAAATATATTCACTTTCATTTTTTAAGATATCTCTCCAGCAGCTAACTACTGGTGGGCCACCGTTGGTTTAAGATTATCGATTACCACAACTTAATCTAGCCCACCCTATGTGGTACCAATGTATGTTTCCTTCTATACCAATGATTCCCAAACCTGTATCTGTTTTTAGTCCAATTATACAATTAGTTTTCTCTGATCTTTAAAGTTTTTCCTATGATAGCTTATTATTTTCACATGTGTTTGCAATCACTGAAATTTACATGGAATTTTAAGATATTTTAGGACCATCTGAAAACCTGAACTATTACCCCAGACACCTTCCCCTGGGCTGGTATTGAACTCCCAGACAGACTAACTACTGAAATCCCTTTCTGATCTCTAACTTCCTAGCTGCAGGTTTCTACTAGGTTTCTGCCCAGTTGCATCTTGGGAGTGAACCAATAATCTGGGGGATTTACATGTAGATTTCTAGTCTGCTTCTTTCATGTTTTCTTCTCTTCAAGTTCAAGACATTTTGTGAGACCTGAACTGCTTCTGTCTCTTTGCCTGGCAAGAAGAGACCTTTAATGTAGGTTTCATTTCCCCACATCTTTGTTTGGAAAACTTTAGGGAAAACAGCCAGCTGTGCTTGCCACTCAAGGAGGGCCTGCCGTTTTGTCCTTGCCCCCTTACTCATCCTGGGACAAGAAAATCTTTCATTCACATTTTGAGGTTGATGTTTTAAAACCCAACAGCGTTATTTCCCCACCCAAGCCTTAGTAAGCAGAAGCCGTGTGCTAGGCTCAACAGACGATAGGCCCAAGTGCTCTGTCTTCTCACTCTTCACCCGAACATACTGAGTGTTAGATGTTAAAGTCATTTTATTTTTCTGAGACTGGCTCAATTCACGTAACATAATGTCTTCCAGGTCTGCCCATATTGACACCTAATGCAAAATCCCTTCTCTTCAGAGGCCGGAAGCATTCCATCGCTCTTTACAGACTCATCAGCTCATACCATCGTGAGGCTGTTGTCTGCATCTTAGCTACTGTGATGGTGTCACAGTGAATGTGGGATGTTTATGGCTCAGGATCCTGATTTCAATTCTCTTGGATGAACATCTAGATGTTGGGCTGGCAGCATGGTCATTCAGTAGTTCAAGTTTTAGGACTGAGGAACCGCCATACTGTTTTCATCCTGGCCACATCGTTTTGCATTCCTGCCAACAGTCAATGTATAAAAAGTGGAGTAAAATGAAACTTTGGAGAATTGGGCAGATTCTTCTCATTATATCTTTTCAGCATTCTGTATAAAAGCAGATTCTCATACATTTATTTGGGCACATTTCCCAGATGTTCTTGTAACGATGAGGGACATGACTAGTTCTGGCCATTGTGTACTAAAGCGAGTTTTATGCTTTTGTCAGATAGAGTGAATTGGTCCTGATATCTGTCTACTGGCCACAGTGTAGGTCAGATGACTCAAGGTCCGTCTGCCATCTCCAGTCACGAGATGGTCCGGAATGGACATACACACAATGGGAGCAACAAGCTTTGAGAAGCTGTGGTCTCTGCCCCTGTGCCAGGGCTTGGCACCTCCAAAACCAGTGTTGATTTTTATATTACCCATAGCCACATCTGATCCTAATGGTGCATTCTTTAATTTGGATGATATAGATGCTTTATTTTAAATCTTCCATTGTGCAGATATTATATTTATGAAGACACAGATACACAACAAATGGGAAAAAATCAAAATTGGTAGTCATAATTGTATTCTGATTCAGTAGTATTATTTATATTTGTGAACTCAGAAGGCATAAGCAGTAAGAAGTCCTTAATAATGTCAGTATTTTAAATAAGGAAAATTGTGATGCCAAAATTAGTGAGGCAATGCAAAAACCTAGCTGAAATGTTCCTATTATTAAAAAATGTAATGCATGAACATAAAAAGTTGCATGTCCTTGGTGATGGCAGGCAACTTTGTAAAGATGTTAAAATGCAGTGTGATTGGTATCCTAGGAGGTTAGCTCATTAAAACACAAATAAATAGGCCAGCCAGGTGGCTCAGTCAGTTGAGCACACAACTCTTGGTTTTGGCTCAGGTCATGGTCCTATGGTCTGTGAGTTCGAGCCCTGTATCACCCTCTGCACTGATAATGTGGAGCCTCTCTCCTTCTCTCTCTGTTCCTTCCCTACTTGCATTCTCTCTCTCTCTCTCTCTCTCTCTCTCTCTCTCTCTCTCTTTCAAAATAAATAAATAAATAAAATAAAATAAAATAAACACAAAGCAGATAAATTAAGAAAAGTCTTCCTCTTAATATGAATTGTTTCAAAATGTATTTTCCTTATATTTTGTTTAATGACTGTATCTTTTAACCCACTTTAAATGTTCATACATTAAACGATTTGCATTATCCCAAACAACTGAGACACCTTGGTGAATGGGTAATGCAACAGATTACTTTGCCTTGCTGTGAATTGATTAGCTTTGAGGACCCTTCATTTGCACAGTTAAAATAATTTTCTCCTCTTTCAGTAAAAAGCAGCAAGTCCTGGTCCAAAAGACACTGAGTACATGCAATTAAGTCACTGATCATTTGGTTTTAGGTGACTACTCTTTGCTTCCTATAATCACTTGTATATAATTTTTTTAGTATGTTAAAAAAAAAGAGGTATGTTAATTTCCTATGATATTTTTGAGCCGAATTGAGATACAGACTTTTCAGATGACTCATGTTCCAATGCAGCAAGCATCTGCTCAAATTACCAGGGGGGCATTAAATAAAAAGTGAGCATGTGGGCATCTTTAAGACATTAGACAGGGCCAGCTGTTTCATATTCTCAGAGCCCTTTCAATAATAAAAAGCTCCCAGGAAGCTTGCAGGTAAGTGGATTTGCAGAGGCAGAGGGTCTGGGCACTTGGCTTGCAGGCAAGGAGGCACAATAGCATTGCTCAGCAGTCTTGCGTTTTCTAGGGCCAGCTGGTGGTGCTGCCCCTGCAGGCGGGCATGCATTAGGCCAAAACCCATGTCTAGGAAGACAAAACAATCTACAGGCCCTGTTCAAATACCCCTTTAGAATTTAAAATATTTAGGTGGTCACTGTAATGCAATTCTAAATATAGAAAAATCGGGCTCCTTTTAACTGTACAGGGGAGATGATAAATCATCTTAAACAAGCATAGGAGGAATCCCATTATGCTACGAGAGAAAGCATTTATACTTTTCTCCTTTCATAGCTAATAATTGGAATAATTAATGAAACCCCTTCAACCTGGTACCCTTCCCAACATCACTTGCTAAAGCACACTTTGGAAAGGTCATTTATTCATTCAACTTTAGAGTACAGAAGACCAATAGTACACAGTATGTACTTTAAACGAAAGCTTATACCAAGTACCCACTAGCTTAGTAGACCCAATCCGAGTATTCCTAAATGAAAGTGAGCCCTGATTCTCTGGAAATGGCCCTGTTACAAACAGGTGTGAATGGCACCTGTTTCTCCATCAACGACTCTGAGGCATGCTGAGTCATCTTAGCTGTCCGATCCAAGGGCAGACACTCAGTGTCAGCGAAAACAATCAGGTTCTTACCTTCAGTTACTGGAAATTTGGAATGCAGAGACATAAAGCCCAAAGTCACTTATGCTGAGCCTCACCAAAGGTAGAATTCTCATAGTAACATCCCCATTCTCCTATTGCTGATTTTCTAGCACTATCATGGCGTCTTCCCCCACTCCCTGACTTCATTATTCAGTTCTTATTTTAATTTAGCTACCACAGTGCCTCCTCTTCCCTGTAAAATAGTAAGAATCAATTTCTACTGCTTGCAATCACAAAAATATTACTGATACATAAACTAGTTTCTATGCTTACCATTATTTTTTGCCACTATCCCTGTATCTCTAGTGCCTAGGTTGCTATAGATATCACTGATTTTACAAACTTCTTTATATTTCAAATCTATATCATCCAAGCTGGTAAAACATATTAACTAGATAACCTTCTTGATGGCTTAAATTTGGCTCCTTTTAAATTTCAAGAGAACTCCTTCAATTAAGAAGGATGGAAAGACATTTGGAACTGACGGGATATGAATTGTAAGACAAAGGTTGGTAAGGAAAACAGCACATCAGTTGGGGTTCTTTAAGTAGTTAAGCCCAGAGACACTGGAAAGAATTCAAAGTATTCAAAGCCGGAGTTAAACATCATCGGATTCATATTTACTAGTGGGGACTGGGCAGGAGACGAGCAATGGAGAAATCAAAACAGGGCGGGGATTCGTTGCTGTTGCAAGATGGGAAACAACATGCTCGGAGGTGACTGGGTGTTGGCGGTGTGAAGGGGAAAGTGTAATCAGTTCTGAGAGGAATGTTCAGGAATTTAAAGGACTGGGGCTTGATTATCTATCTGTTAAAGGGGCATGATGAGAATTGCCCCACGAGTTTTTTCCCTGTGCAGGTACAAAATGTCACCATTAGAAATGAGGGCAAATTTCAGGTTTGAAGGACTTGCAAGACCCAAGGGTGAAGATGATCAGTAGATTGCTGGAAGGTTAGGACTAAGAACTGTGTTGAAGTTAGCTGTGTACAAATGGCCTGCGAGGAGATGTTGAGTGTAACTCTCAATGACCTATGGAGAGAAGGCAGAAGCTGATAAGAGATGCCTGCCCTTAAGTATTGGGGAATGCAGTATTTAGGAAATAAATACAAAGAGGAAGGTGATTTTATTTGTCTTCTCTGGCCACCATAACAAAATACCACAGACTGGCTGGGTTAAATGACAGAATTCATTTTCTCATAGTTCTGGAGGTCAGGTGTCAGCAGGCTCTGTCTCTCCTTAAAAGGACACCTAGTCCTATTCAATTAGGGCCCATCCTTTTGTCTTCACTTGACCTTAATTATTTCCCTCAACTTTCTATCCAAATATAGTCACATTGTGGGTAGGGCTTCAACATATGGATGGGAGGGTACACAATTCAGTCCACAATATTGATCCAGAGTAACGGACTGTTGAAGGGCATGTGAAGACAGAGGACAATGCCAATGATACAGTGAGCACAGAGTCAGGGGAAATCAGGAGCGAAGACTAAAACTTAGAAGCATCAAGTTCAAGGTGAGAAAAACTAAAGAGTCCAGTAAGGACAGCTCAGGGAATACAAACATTCAATGTAGAAAGTTCTTTTTTAAAGTTTATCTCTGAAAGGGAGAGGGATTTAGAGTTCACTGTGGAAAGTGAATGCAGTGCTGAGCAAAGCGTCCTATCTGTTTTGTGAGGAGGAAGTAGCACAAACTAAAATGCCGAGGTAACATAGAGATGGAGCAGTCTGCTTACAGCAAGGGGTTCCCGTGAGGACTGAAGAGCTTCGTAAATGATCACTGGAAACAGGGAGAGAATTGGTGGATAGGCTGGAGATACTTGACGCTTCACATGTGGGCGTTGCCCAGAGCCTGACACCCTGTCCCTGGTTGTGTGATTTCCTCCAAGGATGCTCCCAAATCTGGCTTCGGTGATGAGACAGTCACAATCTTCTTTTTCTTTGCTTCCAAACTCTGGATTTTCCTTTCCAATGTGTGTGATGGGATAAAAATTAAGAAAATGAGTTTAAAATAATGATATAGGTCTTGTAAAAGTCCATGGAGCATGAGATCTGAATTGGTTGGGGAAGAGGGAGATTTTACTTTATTTTATTTTTATGTCTTTATTTTATTTTGAGAGACAGAGACAGAGAGCAAGCAGGAGAGGGACAGAGAGAGAGGGACACACAGAATCTTAAGGAGGCTCCAGGCTCCGAGCTGTCAGCACAGAATCCGACGCGGGGCTCTAACCCACAGACTGAGAGATCATGACCTGAGCCAAAGTCAGACACTCAACCAACTGAGCCACCCAGGCGCCCCTGATATTATTTTATTTAGTAACGTTTACATAAACCTCACATGGCACCATGCATTTCTAACAACTTTATAAAAATTAATTCATTTAAGCAATGACTAGGATGGGATATGAGGAACAGTGTCAAACGGGGGCCCAAGGCAATCAAAGAACTGATGGTTAGGACCAAGGGAGAGAAAGTATTAAACTCTGTCTGTTGCAATGCCTTATATTTTATTCTTCAGTTAGGTTCTTGGAAACACCATGTCAACTGAAAAACACAGGTAAGGTGACATTCAAAGGTCTTTTGTGACTCAGATTGTGTTTGGACCTAAGAGCTGAAAATATTACATAACTCGGAAGTCTTATCATTAGAGAAAGTCTTCTTATTTGACAGCTCATTAAGTACATGAAACTTGGCTCCATTTCTCAGTCAGCTTAGGAAACCTTAAAGACACTTTGATAGACTTGTTAACCTTGATGGGACTTGAGGGCTTTCCTCCAGGCTGTTCAGCCCATCCTCTGAGAATAAGAAAGGGGATCTGTTCTTGACTCATGCTGATCTCTATTACATGTCATATCACTTCTCAGGCCATAGGTTTTTTTTTTTTAATTATCTTTTTTAGCTGGAGAGAAAAAGGACACTAGACCAGCTCATATGAATTTTATGATGTTTCTTGTGGTGCTTACTAGTTTTTTTGCTGTTCGTTTGATTTATTTTTAATTCTCATCTTTATCCATCATCCTGTGGGCCATCTTTCTTTGCTCATTTTGAGTTGATTAAATGGCATCCTGAGTTGTATATTACAGCCAACTCTAAACTTTATGTGAAGTTCAAGTCCTTTACCAATAGTTTTGTCCCTGTTGACCTTTGTCTTGCTATTGTCATGTGGTCTTCATTCCTATGGCATGCCTCATATTTGATCTAGAAAGATATCTTTCTTCTTTTCTCTTCCATGTAGAGACAGACAGAAAACACTTTTTATAAAAACCCTCACTGAAGATAATTGGCCCCAAAGCAATGATGACTTAGGGTTCCAAAGTGCTTTTTGTGCATTTCCTCATGCAAATGTAGAACACTGCCACATTCAGGATCCAATAACTATTGTATTCCAAGTGTTTTGCTTGTTTGCTTTGAATATTCTGTCTGTTCCCAGAAACTTGTATTTCTTTCTTGACCTGGGTGATTTATTTTTCAAAATCTAACTCTTTAGTTAATTTTTAATACAGCATTATTGAAAAACCTTTGGTTCTTAGATACTGGCAAACTCAATCTTATGGGTGATGTCTTCAAAACTAATGTATGTTGGGGCACCTGGGTGGTTCAGTCAGCTAAGCGTCCAGCTTTGGCTCAGGTCATGATCTCATAGTTCGTGGGTTCAAGCCCCGCATTGGGCTCTGTACTGACAGCTCAGAGCCTGGAGCCTGCTTCAGATTCTGTGTCTCCCTCTCTCTCTGACCCTCCCCTGTTCGTGCTGTCTCTCTCTATCAAAAATAAATAAAAACCAAAAAAACAAAAAATAAAAAAATAAAAAAAACTAATGTATCTCGATGATCATATCCCGAGTTCTTCCATCCCGATGTTCACAACAAGACGCTGTGTAAAATATATTATTTCATTGGACACAATCTGCAACACACTTGAATTATTCATTAAATTATTTTTTACACAGCTCATAAATATTCAAAATACTCTAGACTAGTATAACAATAGTCTTTAAATCTTATAATAGAGATAAGGAGAGTTTTATGTCAAAGTGTGTTTGAAAGGTTTCAGAATGTTAAAACAACTTGCAAAGATTTCTTTTCTTCCCAAACTTTGAGAACCACTCTTGTAAGGAATCACAAAGACAAAATTGTAGGGGAAGGTGAAAAACAAATCCAATGATCACACTGAAGCTACACTCACTGCTTGTACCCGGGTGATAAATAATCCTGCCAGACTGGATATGAAATCAGGAGTGGTGATCTTCCTGTAGGCGGCATTGCTTTTGTGGTGAACCTATCTGGAAGCCATACTCAAAACCAAGTTGCATCCACCAAACAGGTAGTATCCATAATGCATTTATAAAGACTGGGAGATTGTGATTTTTGTAGCTTGTTTTTTATTTATTTTCATATCCCAGAGCAGAAATATGATCAAACTTTCTAGTAAGAAGGGTCTCATCTCCCCTCTCAATGTTTCATTTCTTCTTTATAATTCCACCCCACCTTCTTCTTAGTCAATATGTAGACTTAAAAAGCCTCCTTTGTTGGAAGCAATTAAACTTTTTATTTTCTGTTTTTTTAACAATGATTTTAAATATGTATTTATTTTTGAGATAGGGGAAAGGGCAGAGAGAAAGGGAGACACAGATTCTAAAGAAGGCTCCATGCTCCTAGCTGTCAGCACAGAGCCTGATGTGGGGCCCCAACCCATGAACCATGAGATCATGACCTGAGCCAAAGTCGATTGCTCAACTGAGCCTCCCAGCTCCCCCTTTATTTTCTGTTTTTATGTCCTCTCTACTGAACAAACCCAGGCCTGCAGCATGTCCCTTGTGGGCCTATCACCTCCCACCCGTCTTTATGGGCAGTGAGTTTTAAGTTCTTTCTCTATGAGTCTGGTCAGCTACACTGGGGACCTCTACACATCTCAGTTCTTCTGTTTGTTTCATGAGTTTGTTTTAATTCTAAACCAAGAAGAGTTTCTGTAATTTTAAAAAAAGCTCTAATCATATTACAAAAAGAGATATGTTGAATGGACATGTCATTATTTTACACAGAAGAATGTTTCGTGCGGGTGGTGAAGAAGTCAGAAGCCATGATGCCGTAAAACCAGCTATAAACAAGGTCTTTGCCATGGCACGAGAAGACGGGCTGGTAGTTCTAGGAGTGCATTCTCCATTTTCCTGACCACTTCCCACTGCACACTAAGCTGGAGTCGTGTGTTGTTTCCTCTGCCCCAGTCAGCTCACAACACATTGGAAATAGAAGGGAAAGTAACAGTAAAAAAGGGGCCGATGAAAAGCCATTGTAAGTGTTTTGTTTTGTTTTCGGGCAGGAATACCCAATTTATGAAAACCACCCTTGTCTACCTCATACGGAACACTTGAATAGCAGGGGACAATTTAGAAACAAAATACACACATAAAATCACTGGTTTCTGTCAACCGTCTTTAGTTTCTGACATTATGGGATTAGATCAAGCAGGCGGTACCTGGATTCCAGTCCCTCTGGGATTATGGTTCACACTTAGAACACGCTCTGGGGTTAGATGTTAAGACTACTGGCCTTTCCAGGCTCCCTTTTTCTTCGCTGTTACCTAACACGGCATCCCTAAGCGAGCAATAATGTGCGGTCTTGGAATTTCAATTCCCATATGTACTCTGCCCCTAAATGCAATCTGTTTTTTATTAGTAATTTAGAGTTAATGTGCTTTGCAGAAAATCTCCACATTCTGAGGTTATTCGCACCTGCCATAGAACTGGGAAATATCCAAAGAGAGGCACTAATTTCATCCAAGTGGAAGCCTCCTAGACTATAATATTCTACTAGTAATAATGTTCAAAAGTTCTTCTCTTTCTTCCTCTCTCTCTTCCTTCTAGTCTTCCTTCCTACTTACTTCTGAAAAGTCAAGGATTTTCTTTTGGTGAAGTACACTGTCTCTGATGTTTGTATATTATTTAATAAAATGTTATCAATCAATAGATTTTTTAACTGGACTAAGGTTTGGTTTCTCTTTCTCTCTTTCTCTCAGAAATGTCAAACAGGGAAATTCTTTCAGAAAATAACTATACGGGAAAAGTGTCCCCTGGTAACATTACTTGTCATTGAAATTTCAAGTTGACACATTTGATAAAATTGAAATTCTAGAACATCTCTCTTGATATTAATTATCAATAGATAAATGTATAACTTAAACCCAACATGTTGGATTTAATTGACCCTTTTCTATATATAGTGACTGAAGATGAATGTAATACTTTGGGAAAAGTGATCTCAAGTCACTTTTAGCAGCATTGCTGTCTTTGAAATAAAGAACAAAGACAACAATGTTTGCTATATTTATTATACATAGTTACATATTTTTGTTTATATATTTTCTATTTACATAATATATTATATATAAGTAGATATAAATTTATTATACATATATATTTATTGTATTTATATATTGTTTTCAAAACAAACAAAACTTTTTTGAAGTCAGCCATAGTCTAGGATGGCTCTGAAATTGGTCTCAAGTTTAGACATAAACACACAGGATCAGTGAAATGGAAATGAAATTGTTTAACCTAGTTATACAGAGAACCTTTGAAAAATAAATTTAAAAAATAAATAAATGTATTACTTAACAAATTTGCTAATATGTAAAATGTATAAGGCAGTCACCCTGCTGTCTTTTAAAGGACTGACCTTGTTTGTCATTGTCACCATCACTTGCTGTTATGGACGGTTTCCATGGTGGCTAGGAAATGTATTTTTCTTCAGCGATGCACAGGTTAGAATAAGGGGGAAAGGGAAAATACAAGTGGAGCCAAACAGTGTAAATGTATGAAATGATCCCACTGAAAAGTACATCTATTTAATTTGTCTTACGCAGTTCACCAAAGAATCAGCCTTGTGCCGTGTTAGAGACACCAACATGTTAGTGTTGGAGACAAATAGACCTGGAATCTGTAACGAGGCCCATCAATTAATGTGTGTAGTCTTCAAACAGATTAAGCTACCTCTCTGGGCTTCTGGGTTTTAATCTCTATATTTGGGAGAGCAATAGGTAACTTTTTAAAGTATTTTATAAACATTTTATAGGATTGTGGAAGCAGAGCAGAAAATAAGAGCAGCCAGATAGCTTTTGCTTAAAGAATGCAGTTTTAGGACACATGCATATGCAAAAGAGACTGTGGAATCTGTTGGGAAAACTGGCCTGATTTAATATTGCCTCATTTTATTTTGTATCTTAAGAATTTCCCCTGGCAACCATTGACATGATGGCTAAATTAACAGACAGTGTAGACTTAAAGAAAGAAGCTCTGACAATTTTGTTAATTGTGAAGCATCCGACACTTAATTGGCTGCTCAGGTCATGATCTCATGCTTCTGTGAGATTGAGCTCTGTCTCTGGCTCTGTGCTGACCTCATGGAACCTGGATGGGACTTTTTCTCTTCCTCTCCCTCTCTCTGTCCCTCCCCCACTTATGCACAAGCACATGCATACTGACTCTCTCAAAGTAAGTAGATCAAATTTTAAATAAATAAATAAATAATATGGTGTGATCTTACAGCTTGCCTTTTCCTCACTGAAACATCTCAAATTGAGTTAAATGCATGAGGCTCATTGACCTCATCTCTGTAATTCAACCAGCAACAGGCTATGGAAGACACTTACTAGATTGAGGAAAAACACAGTGGTCTTTATTTGACCCTGTAAGACTGGTACTCCCTAATTTCTTGCCCTTAAAAAATACAAACAAACAGATATGTAAATACAGTGATAGATAGATAGATAGATAGATAGATAGATAGATAGGGATAATAAACTTGACTATCTGGACAGACATTTATTATCAAGAAACTGTATTGGCTTATGATCAAATCAACAAAAACCCTGAAGCTATATCTTAAATTTATGGCCATAAACGTAGACAAAAGCATTAATGTATTAATACAGTTTACTGCTTGATAGTAGAAATACTCGCAAGACAAGAGATAGTCTCATTTCTCTTTCTTTAAGATATTTATATATATTTTATTATTAATTTAATATAAATTCAAATTAATTTTAATATAAATTTAATATTTAACCTTTTAGAAAGAGACAGACAGACTGACCAAACATGAGTTGGGGAGGGGCAGAGTGAGAGAGAGACACAGAATCTGAAGCAGGCTCCAGGCTCAGAGTGGTCAGTATAAAGCCTGTAATGGGGCTTGAACTCACAAACCATGAGATCATGACCTGAGCCGACACTGGACGCTTAACCGACGAGCCACCCAGTCTAGTTTTTCTTTCTATCTTATTGATTTGCTGTGGAATTCGAGTGAATCCACTCAATCACTTTGTAGTTTATTTAAAAAGTGGGGTTTTTCACATTTGCTCAATTAGAAACTTTCTGCATTCTTATTTAAAAATTATACTCAGAAGATTCATGAAGACTATATAAGGTGATTTGATCTTTATGTTAGAAAACCTGCATCGAAGCACATGGGTGGCCCAATCGATTACATGTCCAACCCTCGGTTTTGGCAGGTCATGGTCTCCTGGTTTGTGAGTTTGAGCCCCATCGGGCTCTGTGTTGACAGTGCAGAGCCTGCATGGAATTATCTTTCTCTCCCTCTCTCTCTGCCTCTCCCCTTTTCACACTCTCTCTCTGTCTCAATATAAATAAATAAACTTAAAAAATAAATCATAATGGAGTTTCTTTTAGAAAACCTGCATAAACTTATTATTTCCAAATGGTAGGAAAAAAAGAGCACTTTATATATATCCAATAGGTCTTGTTGGAGATTTACGTTATAGGAAAAATTATCTGAAAGGAAGTCAAACTAAATATTCATGATTCTTAATTTCACATATCTAAGATAAGGATCTTTTCATAGAAAAGTTGTCAAAACTGATGTCTCGGGCATTAGACTGTCCTGTTTCATTTTGTTGGGAAAACAAAAGAGCAGAATGTTCAATCTGTCTACCAAGTAATGCAATAAAAATTCTGCCTCTTCCTAAGAAAGGAAAACTCTTTAGGTATGTAGTGTAAAATGTAGAAGTAAATTATGAGAACAGTAATGTAAGGATTGCTTCTGGACACTGTAAAGGTTTTAGGGTATTATTTTTTCACCTTTTCATTCTCCTACACATGAAAAAAAAATCCCTCACTGAGTAACAATTCAAGACGTTGTTGAATACTTGCTTATTAAATGTTTGCTTGTAAATTTGGAAAAGGCGTCTTGCAGATGTCACATGCTTGGTTATCAGGGAGCCACCGTAATTACTAAGAAGCCTAATAATTTAAAAGGCCATGCACCCTATTCCTGCGAATGCCATGTATCTGCAGGAAGTGCCCCAAGTTAGTCAATAAACAGAAATCCGTACGACGCGCGAGTGGAGACACACCGCCAGTTAGTAAAGTCAGTGTTACTTAACAATGACAGACGTGCAATTTGAAAACCCATCTTTTGAATGTTGCTCTTTAATAGATCAAATTTTTGAGAAACCTTGGAAGAGTATGTTGCAATATTCAGATATTAATCATAAGATGCAAGCTGCCAGAATGTTATTTCTATAAACTGGTGGGGGAGGGAGCCCATCCTGAAATTTACAAAGACGACTCTTACTGACTTTACCTGTGGCAGTTGTCCTTTTGGAACAAACTTTTTGGGTGGGGGACAGCATTTCAAGAGATCCTTCCATTTTATCCAGATGTTTTCCCAGAACAACACTAAACACGTTCCTTTTCCTCACTTCTTCACCAGGGCCAATCTCGTGCAAGCCGAAGGTTGCAAAAAGTTTTGCACTTCTCCCCATGCCCTGGTTCGTTTCTTTATTTCACAGTTTACTTGAGCCTCGCTTTTGGGTCTCGTCTTCCTCCATTTTTAGCCCCCACCTCACCCACTGTGCCATCTGGAAATATTATTAGATGAGTAACAATTACATTTCTGCTGAAAGACTAGGGATTATCTGAAATATTATTTGAAGATGCATCATCCTACAGGATGTAATACTAAAACTGTCACAAACTATATCACACTAGCACCGACTATCAGATAACACCTGTATGGGCCCCTCCATCAAGTTCTGATTACTGTCAACAAGAGGTTAGCATTGAGCAAGAGTAAAATTTACAGAATAATGGCATCTGACATGTCTCCACAGCTGGCAAAGACATGCAACGGATGAAAAGGTAGCACATAATATAACTTTCATTTCTCAGCAAAGGCACACGCTCTCCCGGGGGACATTTCAGCAGCTGCTTAGGACTTCTGTTAGACGCCCCCCCCCCCTTTTCTCCTAAAATGCAATTAAATGCAGGAAGGCTGTGCTATAACTTATGTAACTACTTACTCCATTCAATGAACACTTCCTAGCTATTCACATTAGATTGAAATTTTCCTTCGGACATACAGCCATCAGTTGCACATGGTCTGAGCTTCCTTGTTTAGGGATCAAAATCTCTTTACCAAAACCTCTCCGTTCAATCTCCCAACTTCCTCTGTCTCCTGTTCCGCCTTCTACCAACAGCTGTTTTTGCTTAAGCAAGCGCTAAACAAAACAGAATCTTTTCCTTTGACGCCCACAATGGGCAATCGCTGCTTACCGGATGCTTGCTGGTTTTGAAGGCGCTCCCGGTAAGAAGCATGGATTCTCCCTTTCTCTCTGCACCTAAATCCCTCCCTGTGACGAAGCCTGGGGTAGGGTGGAGGAGTCTAGCCTTACTTTATAGAAGACCTTATACTCTTTCTTTCCTTTTTCTGTCGTGAGAAAGATGAATCAGAATTAGCTGATGCAAAATACAAGAAATGCCCCAACCTTATTTCTAGAGAACGTCTGGTGGCTTACGTACATTTAAGATTCACATAGGGGCTCCTGGTTTGTTCAGTCGGTTGAGCGTCCGACTTCAGCTCAGGTCATGATCTC
>NC_043703.1:6868631-6933478 GCF_006229205.1 Suricata suricatta | reverse complement strand
GCTGACATTGTTACTGAGAGCATTTATGACAAAAGGCTTTGATCTCTGTGGACATCCAGTAAATAGAAAACACTCCGAGATTTTAAGGATGTGCATACCTGCACATATTATGACTTTAACAAATGTTTCAAACTGTGTTTTGAAAGTTATTGATTTGTTAAAGCTCCAAACACATTTCTCCTCGTAAATTTCTAACACCCACCCTCAGAGCTTCAAAGTTTGGTGCTTCTGCCTATTACCAGGGGCCGCACATGCAAAATTTCACTCTGCTTCCCAGATTGTTTTGTGTTTCAGATGATGAAAATACAATGCAAATAGCTATAAAGATGAATGAAAGCACCTGGCAACTTTGAAATACACACCTCGTTTTAGGCTAGCTTTGCATATGAAGGCTGAAATTGGGTCGGATAGACACTGGGAAATGCATTGTAAATTTTAAAATACTTGAGTATTTTTTTTTGAGCTCCAGTCTGGCTAAGTGTTTTTCACAGGTATGGGGACATATTCTAGAACATCATTGTCTTGCTTACATTTACATACTTACCTGTAATACTTTAATAACTTTCAGGACAGAGAAATAAAACATTGGAAATACAGAGCAGGTAGTACAACATACCAAGAAGTGAACATTTGTTGATAATAAACTTTATTTTTATTGATTCCAAGCTGTAAACTTAGAGACTATTGGTTTATTTGCAAATGTGTTGGCTGGAACTCTTGGCTTTCATGAGAGTTTCAGGGGCCTTCACGAGACAGAGCAAAAAAAAAAGAAAATAAAAAGCACGTCTAGTGGGGCTCTGTGCAAAATTTCGCTTAAAAATTTATTTATTTATTTACTTACATGTTTAAATTTTATTTATTTTGAGAGAGAGCGAGAAAGCATGCGAGGAGGGGAGGGGCAGAGAGGGAGAAAGAGAGAATCTCAAGCAGCCTCCACACTGTCCCCACAGAGCCTGATGCAGGCGTCAATCCCATGGTCCGTAAGGTCATAACCTGAGCCAAAATCAAGAGTCCGAGGCTCAACCAACTGAGACACCAAAGCCTAAAAATTTCTTTTAATTTAAAATGAGGTTTCAATAAAGCAAAACTTATTTAAACCAAAATTCTTCTTTTTTTAGAGTTGAAAAAAGCTAGCTCATGTTGTTTAAACCTGTTTATTTGCATTTGTTTTACCTTTTAATTACCAGATACAGTCCTTATGCTTTTGAACCTTTGTGGATTTAAGTAATGTTAGTGTTCTTCCTAATACATTAGGACACATCAGTCTGTGAAATTATGCAACACTGACCCATTTGTCACCAGAAACCTAAATGCACTGACTGGAGCGCTGTGTTTTATAGGTTGTTTTTTTCACGTCTTCGGTCCTGACACTTTCACAGCGGGCCTCACCTTTGGCAGATGCTTAGAGATTAACTACGTATTTGGGAAAACCGTAAGGTAAATATATAACAATTATAAAACCCTATGACCATCCTGTGGGGTCCACAAAAAGGGGACCAGAACATATAGTGGGCGAAACGGTTGAGGGGGAAGGGGTCTGCCAACAGCTTTGCCCAGAAACAGGCTTTGAGGGGCACCCAGGTGTCTCAGATGGTGGAGTATAGGGCTCGTGATTTCGGCTCAGGTTGTGAGCTCGGGGTCGTGGGGTGGAGTCCCAACTTGGGCTTCGTGCTGAGCGTGGAGTCTGCTTAAGATTCTCTCTCTCTCTCTCTCTCTCTCTCTCCTTCTCTGTCTCTCTCTCCATCTCTGTCTCTCTCTCTTTCAGGGTGCCTGGGTGGTTCAGTCAGTTAGGCATCAGAGTCTTGGTTTCCACTCAGGTCATGATCTCCAGGTTTGTGAGTTTGAGCCCAGCCTTGGGCCCTGCACTGATGATACAGAGCCTGCTTGGGATTAACTCTCTCTCTCTCTCTCTCTCTCTCATGTTTACTCTCTGTCTCTCTCTCTCTCTCTCAAAATAAATAAATAAAACTTATTTTTAAAAATTTTTCTCTCTCCCCCCTTGGCTCTCCCCCACCTGTCCCTCCAAAACAGAAAAGAAGAAAGAAAAAGAAACTTGGGTTTCATCTGACTCTTTGGTAAGAAACTCTCCCCAGGGAGATAATGGTTAGAAATGTGGAGAGGGGGCACCTGGGTGGCTCAGTCCATTAAGCGTCCGACTTTGGCTCTGGTCCTGATCTCTCAGTTTGTGAGTTGAAGCCCCACATTGAGCTCTGTGCTAACAGCTCAGAGCCCGGAGCCTGCCTCAGATTCTGTCTTCTTCTTTCTCTGTCCCTCTCCTGCTTGCACTGTCCCTCTCTGTCTCTCAAAAATAAATAAAAATGAAATAAAAATGTTTAAAAACTGTAGAGACGACTCGGTATAGCTCCAGGAGTCAAAGCCCAGGACACGGGATCTGAAAATATTCTCCTGCAGATCTGGTCCCTGCAGGAGCACAAGGTGAAGACCAGTAAGAGGCAGGCACCCACCTCCCTGAGACAGGACATGCTTTCTGCAGTGTTGGCTCAACACCGCGTCCTTCTTTCTTCCTCTTTCTCTCTGACTTTACGTGCACACTGCAGGCCAGTGAATCTGGAATGACAGAGCTGTAGTTTTCGTAACCAAATACTTCGGGGATCGCTGGCTGGACCTTGGAGTAAAGGCTTGCTCAACGCTGCACTTGCACTTGCACATCACACCATTGGAGGAATGCATGCTGTATCCGTGCACGTAGGAGGTTTCATGTGTTTTTTAATAATTCAAGAAAACGTGTCTGTTCATAAAAAGAGCTGCTGGGTCCGACACTAAGGAGGCTTTGCTGAGAGACAGATATTGGCTACATCTGTAGGCGAGCTGTGTTACAGGACGGAAAGGCCCAGGTTGCAGAAACCAGACAGTGATGAAACTCCTTTGCAGAAAGAAGAGCACACTGAAGCCATCCGCATTAAAGAACCACAATATTCAGAAAATCCAAGAAAACAGAAAGGATTAGTATGACACGTCATGTTTTTAATGTGTCGGATGGCACTCTTAAGCTAACATCGTTATGAGTTGGTACATAAGCCACCGTGGGAGAAATCACTAATCCAGAGACATGGTATCTCATGGAATTAAGTTGAATTATCAAGCATTTCCTTCCTGGAGCCCTGCTTGGCCTTTTGTCTACTCCTCCTTAATCTCTTCCTGAGCACATATATTTGCTTTTTCTTTCTTGGATTATTTCTGCTCAAATTGGCGCAGCCCCCACTTAACATTCTGGTATTTCCCTACTTCATCTTGTGCTTTTCTCTCTTGCATTACATACTGCTTTCAAGATCCATCTGCTGATTTTTTTTTCCTGTGTTTTTATTTTGGAGAGCGAGACAGACACAGAGTATGAGTGGGGGAGGGGCAGAGAGAGAGGGACACACAGAATCCGAAACAGGCTCCAGGATCCACACTGTGAGCACAGAGCCCCACATGGAACTCAAACCCATGAACTGTGAGATCATGACCTGAGCCAAAGTTGGACATTTAACAGAATGAGTCACCCAGCATCTTCCATCCACTGATTTTTATTAGTACCTTTGCTCACCCTGATTCAGTGCCTCGGTAGTTTCAGATTGGCCCTGTCCCAGGATCATGGGAGATAAGGACCTGAACAAATTAGAGAACCTACAGGTAGGACCTACCGTCCAGGGTGTTCCTGGAATAAGGCATGACCAACAGACTCAGGTCTTGCTTGGTATTTATGCTTCTACTTACCTGGTTTTGCAGGGACCTTAATCTGCCTTCTATGTTGTAAATTTGCAGAATTGTTATATTTAGCTACAGCTTTAATTCACTACTTACACATTTGACTTTATAGTCAGATTATTTTGCAACAAATCTAAATGTAAGTTAAAGGATGATGCCGTATATCACACTCAGATAGATGGGTATTCTGTAACGGGAACCTCGTGACTTGTCCTTGGTAAGTTCAGAAGTGCTGGAACCATCGCCGCTCCCTTCTTCCCTGCTTCTACCTTTGGAATGGAGATATCCATCCCATGTCTGTCCCACCGTTGTCTTTTGGAAATACAGAAGTTTCCAAAACTTTTGAGTTTCCAAGACTAGAAGTTTTGCAAGCTCATAGCTGGAGAGGAATTTTGCCTCTGGATTCCTTAAGCCTTGATTCTTCCCCAGGTCTGATTAGATGACGTTTAGATGTCATGGAGAGCTGATGTTGGAATGAGTAAGGACGTTGGGGACATTGCTATGCAATAGGAGTATGTTGCATATAAGAAGGGCATGAAGCTTGAAGGGTCAGGGAGGAATACTGCAGACTGAATTGCCTTTCTTCAAAATTCACGTTGAAGCCCTAACCCTCAGTGTGACTTCATGGGAAAACAAGGCATAGGAGGAGACAAAGGTTAAATGAGGTCATATGAGTGGGGCATTCATCCAACAAGGCTGGTGCCCTTATTAGAAAAAGAAGAGAAGGGGCACCTGAGGACTCAGTCAGTTACACAGCCAACTTTGGCTCAAGTCATGATCTCAAGGCCCTTGGGGTCAAGACCTGCATTGGGCTCTGTGCTGACAGCTCAGAGCCTGGAGGCTACTTTGGATTCTATGACTCTCTCTCTCTCTCTCAAAAATGAATAAACATTAAAAATATTTTTAAAAAAGGAAAGAAAAGGAAGAGACACCAGAGCTCACTCTCTCTCTTCATGGGAGGACACAGTGAGAAGGTGGCCATCTACAACCAGGAAAAGAGCTGTCATCCAGAAGAGACTGGCCAAGGCCTTGATTTGGGACTCCGTGGCTCTAAAACTTTGAGAAATAGGGGCGCCTGGTGGCTCAGTTGGTTAAGCCTCCGACTTCGGCTCAGGTCAGATCTCACGTTCGTGGGTTCGAGCCCCACATCAGGCTCTGTGCTGACAGCTAGCTCAGAGCCTGGAGCCTGCTTCCAGTTCTGTGTCTCCTTCTCTCTCATGCCCCTCCCCCTCTCTGTATCAAAAATAATAAATAAATAAAACAAAACAAAACAAAAAAAACTTCGAGAAATAAAGTCTGGTGTTTAAACTCCAAGTCTGTGGTGTTTTGTCATGGCATCTCTGAGCAGTTTAATATAACCATCATCATGTTTATGTACCTAAGACCCTTAACTTCTCAGAACTTTTTGAAATTCACACTCTTTAATATTTTGCACTGTAATTGTGCTCAGTATATGCAGTGTCTGCCTTCTCGGGAAGCACAGGTAATTCAAATGTCTTTACTATAAAGCCAGTATTAACGGACGAGGTATGTACTAGTCAGTCAATAAACTACTTATGAGTCCCTTTATTCATTGGGCATGTATTATCTGCCTTCTACACATCAGCTGATGAGACAAACATTTTATCTTTAGTCCACACAGCAGCCCATCACAAAATTTGTGCTAGTGAGAAAAGACACATACCTAGCTATTCAAACATAAACAGTGATGGTATAATGTGAAAATAAATTTTTATTTTCCCCTTCTCCCCTTTTCTATTTATGAAGACATGAGAAGGGAGAAGAAGAAAGAAGGCTAACATTTCTCAGTTCTGTCCATGACTTGTGACTACTCAACGTGAAATCCACGGATCACTATTCATGGAAAGTCAAACCCAAATGGAATGTCAAATTGTTCTGCATAATAAAGTGCGGGGAATGCCATTCCTTGGAAAGATTTAAAGGGAAATAATCTAGGAGAATAAAAAATGGGGAGATTTGGGGGTGATTTGAGAAAGGAGGGAGTGGAAATCAAATACCAGTGAATAGGACTCTGGAGTCTGCAAAGAAATGTGACAAGGGAGGAATTCAGAGAGGTGTTAAATAAAGGAGTGTATGATGCAATAAAAAAGTGCATGATGAACAATTTTGGGGCTTTTTGGTGTGTTGTGTCATGTTAACCCTGAAATTACTTCAAATGCTATATGAGATTTTACAGAAAACAGCAAATATGAGCTGCTTCCTTCTGTAGATTAGCACAAAGCAGAAAATTGACAGGTCGGTCTATTATCAATGTCCCACATGACATTTTCATGGAGATGGAGGTGATGGAGGATAGTGGAATCTGTTCACTGAAGCCAGAAGCAGCCACTGTACATGAGATGCCCGGACTAGCTTTACTAAGAACCACAGTCTGGGCGTCCACAACAAGATTTACCTTCTTTACACCATCTGCCCTTTGTGGGTATCTATATGTCATTCATTTTTTTAAATTTTCATTTGAAATTTTTAATGTTTATTTATTTTTGAGAGAGACAGAGAGAGAGAGAGAGAGAGACAGAGAGAGAAAGAGAGGAAGAGAGAGAATGGGGGGGTGCAGAGAGGGAGGGAGACACAGAATCTGAAGCAGGTTCCAGACTTTGAGCTGTCAGCACAGAGCCCAATATGGGGCTTGAACCCAGGAATTGTGAGATCATGACTGGAGCTGAAGTCAGATGCTCAACCGACTGAGCCACCCTCTTTTAAAAGGTCATCAATCCCATTGGATTAGGGCCTATCCAAATGACTTCCTTCCTATCTTAATTATCTGTTTAAGGATCCTATTTTCATCTATGGTCACATTTTTGGGTACTGGGGGTTAAGATCAACATATTAATAAGGGTGTACAGTAATCAGCCAATAAAAGGGATTTACAGAAACTTTGAGATTGACATTGCCCTTTGTGTAGGAGGTAGGAGAGGAATAATGGGCCTGGGTTTTTAATCTCAAAAATAAAGCAGCTCAGCAGATAACTAGGCTTCATAACCAATTTAAAGATTTTTAAAATGGACTCATGGGTATTACTTAACTAACTTATGACCCACAGTTTTCCTGTGGCAAGTCAAAGATTCAAACCCAAGGGACTGCGAAGACCATACCATTTCAATCCCTCATTTTTTCCTCAGTCATACAAAAAGAAATACACCTGCTGTATACATTTCTAATGTATTAGAGGAACATTTAAGAAAACATTATTAAAACTAACATTACCTCCGGTTTCTTAACTAAATTTTTTGAGCCAGGAACAAACTATAATAAGAAACAGATTTATGATGATAAGTTTATAGTAATTTTTGATTTTTTATCTCACGTAAAATAAGCAAGGAGTTTACCAAAAACAGCAAGTAAAGAATCATTCTATGAGTAGATACATGTTGTCAATTTGTATCCATTGATAAAAGGATAACATTTTGAATAAATGCCTGAAGACAAATTTATAAAAAAGAAAATTTTAAATTATGTTCAGTTTCATAATAAATGTTATGTTACGTATAACATTTATTATTGAGAATGCCATAATGAAACTTAGCCATGATAATATTCAGAAAATTGGGGCTTTTTCAAATCACATTTATATATTAATTTATTTATGAATTTATATATATTTAATTTATAAACTGCTATATGTAGTGTGTATGTGTTCACAATAAAGTTCTGTTTGGTAAACTACATATAGCAGAAAACCCAAACATAAACTATGGATAAAAGTTATAATCTACAAAGAGACAAATGCATTTAAATCAAGTAATGTTAAGAACTTTTGTTTCTGGGAACTGAAATCGCGAACAACGATCCTTATGTTGAGATACTGGGAATGGTAGCTGCCAGATCTGATAAACTTTAGAGAAGAATAAAGAGTTTCTGGGGTCAATTACACTTGGGAAATACATGAAAAGGTTAGAGGGATATCTTTAAAACTTATCAGGAACCAAATAAACTAACATATTTAAAGTTTCCAAAAGTATAATACAGCGTAGAGCATGTCACCAATGTGTGTGATTTTGGAACTCATACTTGATGGTCATGCTACAGGGTAAGAATTTTTCAGAATGCTTTTCTGGAAACATCGTTTCAAATACATCATCAGAATATTTTCATAGTCAATTTACTCAAGAGACACTTATTAAGGGCCTCCTGTATTCAAAATATTTGGCTTAGTGTTTGATGGCATAGATTGAGGTCAGGGTACTATGCTTACAAATATAAATAAGGTAGGTTATCATTAGGGGCTCATTTATTAAGGGTTATATTTATTCTTTTATGTAACACTTATTTAAAAGTATAAACATTTAAGCATCTTATGTCTTCTATGTTCATAGTATAGTACACTGAAATAATTGTTCTTAATGATTGCTCTCAATCAAGGAAGAATTATTATAAAGAGATAAAACTATTCTTTGTATAGTTTTTTAATGTTTTATTTACTTTTGAGAGAGAGAGACAGCATGAGCAGGGGAGGGTCAGAGAGAGAGGGAGACACAGAATCTGAAGCAGGCTCCAGGCTCTGAGCTGTCAGCACAGAGTCCGACACGGGGCTCGAACCCATGAACCGTGAGATCATGACCTGAGCTGATATCGGATTCTCAACCAACCTGAGCCACCCAGGTGCCCCTCTTTGTATAGTTTTAACATTAAATGTACACTATTCTACTATATTCATTTTGTCATGATTGCAGTCATGGAAGAATCTGTTGGAAATGTTTATTGTTTACTAATGTACAACTGCATGTATTCATAAATAGTAAAATTATGTGATGTGCAAAATACCTGTTTATACAAAATATTAGGTGAAAATAACATATATGGTGGTTATTATATCTCTTAATTAGCTCACTATTTAATAACACAGGGCACTAAATTTTCTAAATACATAGTTTCCTCGAGCAGATTTGCTTTAGAGTCATCCAATAAAATTCCAGTTAGTAATTCACTCTGAAAAATGTTCCCAGGTCAGGTAACATTTTAATAACAAATTGTGGAGAGTATTTAGCTAACGACCCATCAACTATATTCCGCTGGTTTGCATCATTTGAAAATCATAAGTATTCATGCACATTTAAGGATGCCATTTACATCTTGAAATTGATGTAATAAAGTAGTTATTATAATTAGGGCTCTGTTCTCACTCGGCAATCAGAAAGGGAACTGAAAAAGGAATCCACACCTGGACCACAGCACCAAGCGGAACAAGCAGGAGTGGCCTTCAAACTACTCTTATTTGAGTGGAAGTGGTTATTCAAGAGAGAAAAACCCAGATGGATTGCACCATGAGACACAATGGCATTGTGGGAAAGCTCAAGGCATCGGGGTCCAAAGAGCCTGGGCCCTTGCTCTGTGCCTACCCAACACTATCTCCGTGGGCTTGCTCAATTCAGTTACTTTCTTTGAATATCAATGTCTCGATTTGAAAAATGAAGACACTGTGTCTACTTCATAGGGTGATGGAGACAACAACGTCTCACACATGCCCAGTGCTCAGCACAAAATCTTACCTTTGACGAACACTGAAGAGATGACGGCTTTGGTTAAAAAGGCAAGATTTATAAGGGTTCTGGAAGTTTTTAGGTTGTTAGATAATGCTTTCCCCTCTTCATCTGAGTGGAGACAATATAGAGCTCATATGGTGGAAATTTTCCTATATTCATCCTGTTTGAGATGTTACTATATATAAACCACTACACACCATCTATTAAATACTGTCTCCGTAGCTTAACCATTCTCAAAGTTATGTGACTGCTTGTTGCCCTGTTTCTAGGTAACAGAATGAAATATACTGTAAACGAAATGTTTCTGCTCTCTACACAAGCCGGTGTAAATATTGAGCCCTGTGTGCATGTATGTAAAATATAGAAAGAGTGAATATGCCTTTTGGTAAATGTCAGAGCCAAGTAAGATCTAACCAAGGCTTTCATCACATAGCTTTATCCTTCCAGCACCTTCTTCGGAAGGTAGGAGAGCAAACCAGAAGTCAGTTGGAGTCTACTCAGCTACCCCAAACGATCTGTCAGTCTGGGATCATCTCTTCATTTCTCTGCATTTGTCATACCTTGGAAGGAGTTGGTGAAACTCTTCTCTGACTGACAGCAATGCACTGTCAGAGTATTGATGAGTATTCTATCATTCAGCTGCCAACGGACCCCATGTGAAAGAGTGATTGAAATCACCGTCGCGCATCGACTAACTAATGGCACATTTTGTTTTAAAATGGTCTTTAACTAAAAGGATCTAAAATATTCTTAAACTACTAAGATAGGAGGACGTGACCTCTCTTCTTCTTCATATCACGCTGATACTTGATATCCAATTTAAGTGCTAGGCAGCACAGGAAATTCTTGCCTCTCTGAACTCACTGAAATTCAGAGTGCAGACAGGCAAATCATTTTGGAAATATATCTATTACTCAGAGAAGTTTCAAGTAGGATACGCAGTTTGTCCATATCTATAGAACATCAGGGAGAAAATGGTTTTGCTGTCTGAATTACTGGAATAAAAAACTTGATTATCTACTTCACTTTGAGCATGTAGACACAGTTTCAGAGGCTAATTTCAGAAATTTCAGAAATATACATACATACATACATGTATACACACACACATTCACATTCTATTGTCTGAACCCGTTTTCAACAATCCTATTGAGGAAAAAAAAAACGCTGGCATTGATCCACTCTAATATATATTTGAATGAAACTCATAAGAAACAAGGATTTGGATCATATTCCTATGGGAGAGCCACAGAATGCCAGCGTACTTGCACTTGGCAGAGTGGATAAAAACGTGCATAAATTTACAACAAAACTATTTTCAGTTTGCACTGTAATATTTTCTCAGATTATTTACTTTTATTGCACTCTTTATTATACTTACAATAGGGTTCTGTGGCCACGACCACGTAATGGACAATGTCTGAGGAAATGGATAATGAGGATAAGGGTGAGCACACAGGTGCAGCTATGCAGTTGAACCATTTATTAAGTTTATTAGCCTTTTTATTGCACGTGCCCGCACAAAAGCTACATTGAAATGAGAAGAAAGTTCTGGTGCAAGCTAAAAGCAAAGAACTTTAATGTTAAGGATGCACTTTTATTTTTGAGTTGCCCCATTGGAGAATATATCTAGACATAAAATATAGAGCGTTAGTCCTTCTAAATGAAAGAAAGAACCCAGAAACCACATGAAATTACTGCTATGAAAAACAAAGTGTATTCCTGAATTGTGTTCAATTGAGCTAGGGCAAATTTCATTTTAAAATAAATGTGATTACGTATCTACATTTGATATTTCAGATATGTGACAGGAAGGGTTTATTTGTTTGTTTTACTTAGTTAAAACAAAGTGTCAGGAAAACTATTCTAAACCTACCTGCCTGCTTAAATCAGGGTTCTGAATGTGACACAAATGCCAATGTGACAGAAGAGATGATGTTGAATGGCAGGCCCAGGTGGCCTTGGGCAAAATATTGAAAACTGGTAGATAGTTTTGTCCCCTCCATGCGACCCAATTAGTGCCACGTTCCTCCCTCCAAGCCACCGTCTGACCTCCACCCCAGGCACTTATTCTTGGTTCAGGACAAGCCTCTGTAAAATGAAAGAAGTTTCTTAATGAGTAAAGGTAGAACTTGAACGTTTTATTAGTAAGAAGGGGCCCAAATGTGTGTCTTCCTCTCCTAAAGGCACCCCTCTGACTGCCCATTGCAAATCCTGACCCGAATATTAAACACTTGCATGAGTCTGAATAAATGGAGACTACGTATGACATAGCTAAAAAATGAACCCATTCTTGGTCCAGAATGAAAATATGTAGTTTCCTGAGATACTACCTCAAGTGCGGCACCACAGACCGACTCACAACTCAGCTGTCCCCTCGTGGAGACGTACAGGGTTGGCTTGCAGGCTACGAGTTCTGGACAACTTAATCACTTTACATGTTGAGACGCTCAATGAGAGAATTCACGTTGAGCTCCTCACAGGTCAATCTACTGAAGTTTGTTTCAGGCACACAATGGTTACATTGTGTTATTTACAACCCCCTTGGAGTTCTTGATTTTGTTTTCATGTGATGCTTTTAGTTTGTGTCCGGTCTACTTTATTTTCTACACCAACCTGTTGCATATCAGCATCATTTAGTGTGTATATAATATATACAAGGTCATCGTGACACAAACTGTATTCATACGGAGGAACTGTTGCTTGTTTTACAGCTTATTCTGGGTCTTAGAGAACTAACTCGCCTATGTCTACAGTTGAACCAACTGTCTCTTCCTTGATTCTTTTTTTTAAATGTGTTTTTAAGTTTATTTATTTATTTTGAGAAAGAAAGTATAAGGGGGGGAGGGGGTGTAGAGAAAGAAGCCCAGGCAGGTTGCACACTGTCAGTGCAGAGCCCCATGTAGGGCTTGAACTCACAAACTGTGTGTGTGATCATGACCTCAGCTAAAGTCGGATCCTCACCCAATTCAGCCACCCTCAGGCACCCCTCTTTCCTAGTTCTTAATCTCCAAGGTGGGCCTCTCTCACAAATTCCATCTTCAAGTATTAAGCATGTACAAAGTAGTCCCACGTGTCTGGTAAGGGAGCTCTCTTCCATTATTTTTCTGTCTTCTGCCTTTCTTCTGTGGAATGTTGTGTATACTTTCTTTGCTGCCTTAGTTGTGAGAAGACAAAGGGCGGAAAAACAACCATCTGATTGTTACAGAATCAAGATGACTGACTGGCTGAGTTAGGGATCTTGGCTTTTAAAGCAGGTGCATATTTTGCTGTTTGTGCAAGGGACCAACTTCCAGTTATAGTCTTATGCATTTAAAAACATGTCCCATAGTGCACAAGTTTTTAAAGTCTAGAGCACAGGTATTTTGATATTTATGGGATGGTTTCATAGCGATTTATTAACTGATACATGAAAGGAACACTCTGGATAACCCAGGACCATCCACACAGAAGTGTCAAAACAAACCCCATTGTTCTTTAATTATGACAGAGTTGTCAGTTAGATTTGGGGAGCAACTGTCCTATTGGGTAGCTCAAAATCCATCCTTCTTTACAGATTTAGCGGGTTAGGGCAGTTATTGTGAAACATGGCATTCTGTTCTGGTGCCTTCCACCTTACTTATACTAGGAAGGTAATTGGTGGTGGAAGAATTATAATAAAGATATATTTACAATATTTTATGTCTTTTATATATTTTTGAGAGACAGAGAGAGACAGCACAAGCAGGGGAGGGTCAGAGAGAGAGGGAGACACAGAATCTGAAGACAGGCTCCAGGCTCTGGGCTAGCTGTCAGCACAGAGCCCGACACAGGGCTTAGACCCATGAACTGTGAGATCATGACCTGAGCCGAAGCCGGACGCTCAACCAACTGAGCCACCCAGTCACCCCTATAATGATAATATTTTCATACTATGCTACTGAATCTGAAATATCTCACACTATTTAATTTCTCCCTAATATCTTAAAAATGTGTTGCAAATGCATGACAAATGTAAAAAAAAGGCCCAAGGAAATTGGAGTAATTCACATTCACAAAAGACTATTATTATCAGGACACTGTTTATCTACCTTTTCACATAAAGCTAGTGATATCTAGATTTATATTAAAATGTTTTGTAAAATTGAAAAAATAGTACATGCTATTCTGTCATTTATTTTAGTTTATACACTTTAGACATTTGGTATATAATTTGATAGTCATCCATAGGACTTCCAATAGCTACACAATATTTGAGATCACAGGTCTAGAAACTATTGCCCTTGAGCCAAACCAGCCTGTCACCTATTCTATTAAGTCCTGCTCCATATTAATATTAAGTTCTATTCTATTCAGTAAGCTAAACAAGACTGTTACAGATGAATGTTTGCAATCGATTTGATCATAAGGAATGGTAACTTTGAACTGTAATTAAGTAAAATGTTATCCCCACACACAAAAACTCCATTATTTTCATCAACAGACCGTGATAGAACCCTAAATGTGCCCCTCACCCCAATTCTCCTTCCTAAGTATTCAAATACTAATCTAGGTACTGATGTAAAGGGCTTTTGCAATGGAATTCAGGGCACTCATGGACTGAACTGAAGACAGATTATCGTGGGTTATCCCAATGGACCCAATGTCATTACTTAAACACTTAAAAGCAAAAGGGTGTGTCAGAAAGATGCATAAAGGAGTAAGTGAGAGAGCCGAGGTGAAGGAGGAGGTCCATGAGATATCTTTTTTTTTAATTTAAAAATTTTAGAGTTTATTTATTTTTAAGAGAGAGAGTGTGTGTGTAACAAAGGGGCAGTGAGAGAGGGAGACACAGAATCCGAAGCAGGTTCCAGGCTCTGAGCTGTCAGCACAGAGCCTGATGCAGAGCTCAAACTTGTGATCTGTAAGATCAGGACCCGAGCCGACGTTGGACACTTAACCGACTGAGCCCCCCAGGTGCCCCTCCACAAGATTCTAAATATGAGGACTCAATTCTTGACTGTGGATCTGAAGGTGGAGGAAGGAATCCAGGAGCCCAAGAATGCCACTAGGGTCTCTAGAAGCTGGGAATGACCTCCCTGACCCATAGCCCACCGCTGGCAAGGCAATGGAGTCCTCAACAGGGAACTAAATTCTCTCAATAGTCTAAATGACCTAGAATGAATTCCCCACTCGAGTATCCACACTGGCATATAACTCTGCTGATACCTTGATGTTTGCTGTCGACCTTGTAAAACCCAGAGGAGAGAAACAGCTGAGCCATGCTGTGCCTGGACTTCTTATCCTCAGGACAGTGAACAAATAAGCAGGTGTTTTAAGACACTAATTTGTGGTAACCTGTTAAGGTATTGATAGAAAACTAATGTAAAATCTGTAATATATGAGGATATTTTGAATTCAGTTAAATATTGTGAAAAATTTCTTTCCTTTTTGTTACACCTACAGACTAGGTGCTTACTTATATTTTCCCCATGTACACAAAACCCAAAATATTTACCATCTGGTTCCTTGTAGAGAATTTGCCAACTCCTGCTCTAGATTATAAATTTTTAATACTACATGCTATGGCTCTTGTAATGTTGAAATGTTCTGTTTTCCATGTCCTATTCTTGTTGAGTACACTTGGATTTCTTCATACACACACACACACACACACACACACACACACACATGCGCACACACACAGAAAGGTCCATGAAGACCAACAGTGTTGATTTTTCAGGACACATTAACTCACGAAAATAATCTATACCTTGGGGACTTTGTTGCTGTTTGTGTAAAATAATTAGGCTCAACATGGCCACCAGTGCCACCGGCTTCACAGATGATGGAGGATGGGGGGCGGGGAGGAGTCCACGTGTAACCAGTGGGTTAACGTCCAATGACACTGGTTCCAATTAAACTATGGTCTCTGGGCAGCACATCCTTTCTCCACTGTGGACTTTTAGGTGCAAACAGCAATCATATTACATTGAATATTATATGCTTACCTTCGACTAGCACTTTTTATGCCTCAAAAAAGATAAAAAACACTAACTCTGATGATGTATCACTGAATATCTTAATTAACTCAGAGTCATAAGAAAGTGAAAAATGGAAGTTGAATGGAAGAAAGACAAATAACCACAAATACAAAAGAAATAAGAGGAAGAATCATTCAAGAAAATATTCATTTTAATGTATTAATTTAATTTTAATATATTCAACCAATCAAAAAATTCACTAAAGATGCATCTTTAAAAATCTAACTCTTAGAATTATATATATTTAATTTGTCAAGAGAGAGAGGGAGACACAGAATCCAAAGCAGATTCCAGGCTCTGACATGCCAGCCCAATCCTGTCCCAGGGCTTGATCTCACAAACTGAGAGATCACAACCTGAGCCAAAGTCATACGCTTACCTGACTGAGCCACCGAGGTTCCCCTGCTATTCAGTTTAAGAGAGAATGCTCTTCACATGCCCAACAGCGCCCACATCCCAGCTCTGCCACCTACCAATTACCACCTTATTTATTATTCCCTCCATTTAATTGTCTATGCAATTCAAAACAGTAGTGGCACTATAGGGCCATGGCTGGGATTCAAGGGTTTAATAAAAAGCACTTAGAACAGTGTCTGAAATAAAATAAGTATCAGCTTTCACTCCCTCAAATGCTTCTCTGCACAGGTCAAATTTCCAATTTCCAATTTCCTCATATGTGTGTCTGTATAAACCTCACGAACATCATTATCATTAGGCATACGCCCATGTTCAATGTGATTACCAATAATTAAAACCTTTCTGGCAGCAGTGTTAAGGTCTCTGGCTTAAAAGCAAACTAGACACTGGTAACATAAAACCTTTGGGAAAAGTTCCCTAAAATTCATCAAAGTGACACGGACATTCTTCTACCCATGTAAACCTATGGAAGTCATGGACTCCTGCTGCTCAAATTAAGTTCCGAGCATTAGGGATTTTTAATGGGTAAGCTATAATATTTTGTGCTCCTTTCCGTTGCTCTGTACACTATCTAGATAACTGCCTGACCCCTTATTGTCCATGGGACTTTCCCGTCCATCTATCCTTTCCCAGGTATAAGCCCGACCTCAGAAAAAAGCTGTGCGCAGCAGCCTTTGGGGACAGCGCAGACCCGCGAATTTCCGGCTGGTGGCGAGGAAACGATCTGCGTGCGTGAGACACCACCGGCAGACTGTTGACTTCATCATGCTGCACGCCAGAGCCAACATTTGAAAGCTGTGAGAGACGGAGGTTTTCACACTTATTTGTATATTTTTACCCTGCCACTAAATGAATCGTTTAAAGTCCCCATATGACAACTAGTTTTGCAGTTACTGTGGTCTTCGGCATGAACATTTCATGAACTCGCATGAGCCTGCATTGAGCAAAGCCAGTTTAGTTCATTTTAGAAGTTTTTAAAACCTCACCTACCTTTGTATTGAATTCTTGAGCACAGGGCCAGGAAAGATGGATATGTCTGGAGGGAAATCAGTAACTGTAAGGTATGCATGTGTTGTCAAATACACTTAAACGTCATTTTGCTTAAAGTGTTGCCTGTGATTTATAAGCAAATTTGACTGACTTCACTTTTGACACCCATCGGTAAATGCATTTGCCATAAAAAGCGAAATCTAGGGAAATTTTTTCAGGATTGGCCACTTACGAATTTAAGAGAGGTATTAATATATTGCTGATACAGTTAAATCCAAATGGACTTAATGAAGCAGAAGAAAGGATAAATACATATATTTCCCACATCGACATTCAGCCCTCTACATCACTAAAATATCTCCAATAGATTCTAGAGTGTTTCCAGTAACCCTCAACCTTGTAATCACCCTAATCCCAGGCATTAAAAATCCTATTCATGTCAGGTGGAATTGCCCATCATTCAGCCCTTCCAAACATTGCTTCTCCCAGACCTTGCTGTGACTTGTGACAGGAACCCCCGCATCCTGTGCTCTTGGCCCCCAGCCCCGGGGCAGGAGTGGGAGCAGAGACAAGCTGGTGATCGGGTAGGTGACTGCTGGATCAATCCCAGTGACTGTCTCTCTGATGGGCTTTTTGAGTTTCCCCTTCTGACGACGCCCATTGCCCGGTTCCCAAGTGCTAGCTGCCTGCGACTGCTCTCTCCTGTCCGGCTCCGGCTGGCCCTGCAGGTGCACTGTCAGGGCCACAGCCTGGCGGGCAAACCTCCCCTGTAAGGGCCTAACAGGAGAAGTCAAGGTTGGCTGCCTTCTGCGTCAGCACCAAAACCATGAGGGAGCTCCATGCCTCTGTGCTGCATGGGGACTTCCGGCCGCTCCCAGGGCATCTCTGCTTTTCTTCAAGGGCAGCTGTGGTCCGCGAGTGGCAGGTGCTCGCTTGAATTGAGTGCAGACACCAGTCTCCGTGCCTAATCCTCCGGGGGACCATTTCCTGTGTTCAGGTGGCTCCTGTGAGCTTCCTTCACTTGCTTTGAGGCGGAAGTGGCTCTCCCGCCTCAGATTGTAGGGAACAAGGTTTAGAGAAACTCAAGGGTCTGCCGACTGATCTCACAAATATGTCTCATCAGACGTCCTCCAAGGTGGCCTCTCGCTGTGTTCCCACACGGGCTGGAATAGGAGAGAGGCTCCCCACAGCAGGGACTGTATCTCCCCGCCCGCGGGCAGTTTTGAGTAGATGGTTCATTACTTTCAGACACGGCTCAGCATTCTTTAGGATGTGCAAGCGCTGAAACTCATTCTTCTCTGCAGATTTCACGACCAGAGAAGCCCCATTTAACATTCTGTCAGATTGTATTATCTTCTAAAATGTTTATTTGCATTAGGATTTCTTCAGATTTCAAATAAAAATATCATTTCATAAATATAGGATAAATCATAAAAGGAAGAGACCTCCATGGAAAATCAAGAATGACATAGGCAACAGGAAGGAGATATTTATTCAAGTAGAGTGCCTGGAAGGAAATATCCACATTCTTATTCTACCGTAAACTCAGGATACTCATAACTTCAGAATGTCTTTTTTGGGTATCATCTCTTTAAATTTTTTTAATGTTTATTTACTTTTGAGAGAAAGAGAGAGAGAGGCAGAGGCGTGAGTTGGATAGGGGCAAAGAGAGGGAGGCGGAGGCTCCAGGCTCTGAGCTGTCAGCATAGACCCCAACATGGGACTCGAACCCACGGATTGTGGGATCATGACCTGATGAGAAGTCAGATGCTTAACCGAATGAGCCCCCCAGGCACCCCCATCTATCTCTTGTGTTATATTATGAGGTCCATGAGGACAGATCCCTTTTCCACTGTTGTACTACCAGGATCTAAAACAAACTTTAGAAAAGAATGTTTGATGATTGAACGATTGAGGGAATCAGTAAACAAATGACCTATTTATAAGGGAGTAGCCACATAATTGACTAGAGTGTATCTTTTAATACATTTTATCAAGTCTCTGAACTTTTGAAATGTTTCAATAAGGACCTCCAAACACAAAGGAGGGAGAGAAATATGTCAAAAATTTCTATCCTGTCATTGTTCAGTGCAACAGAAAAGTATTGATTTAATTTTGTCATTTAATATGCAGGTTACGCTTTTCCATTATATCCACCAAAAGAATAGAAAGTGTGTACAACTTTCAAACTAGTAGAGGAAAAGAAAATAGGAAAATTGAGTCCAAAAATAGAAAAAAAAAGAGAAAGTAAAACATAGTAGAAGAAGACAGATAATGTGGGAGGTAAAACGGCATAAATAAATTCAAGTATGTCAGCAATCTTGATCAACACAAAGATACTAATTTTTACATATGAAAACCACTGATTGTATACTTGACTAATAAAAGAAGAAATTAGCCATATCTGGTAGACATGAAACACATCTAACACCAATTAACACACATGGTTCCAAATAAAAGAAAAATAAGTAGCAGGCAAATCCTACCAAGAGAAAACTGGTATTCAAGTGCCAATCAAAAAGCCTATGTGTTTTAAATCCATTACTAGACATAAGGTAGAGTGCTACTTCACAGGATTTTAACAACATGCAAATCATCAGGAAGCTGTGGCAAACCTAAAAAAGGATGTACTTACTAATACAAGTTCAAAATGTAAAAGAGTAAAATAAACAGAGCTACATAGATCTATTCATGACTCTATATATGAAGAGATGAACACTCTTAAGCAAAAGAAAAAAAATTCATATGTATGGATGCCTCAAATAATACAATCAACTTAAAATCTTATACATTTATATTATAGAGTGACAGGGATACAAGCATTATATACATGTATACATATCTATTATTGCATCTAAAAACTGAAGAATATATCATTTATTTGTTTGTTGCAAGAGCAATTTGTAAAATTCACCCATGACCACCCAACTAGAAGCCCTACAACTTTTAATGAGCTAGCATTCTATAGTCTATGCCAATTAAGGTAAAGATCAATAATAACTGCTTACAAAAATACTTTTGAAAATTTAAAATACAGAGGCCTCCATAGAGGACAGCACATGGAAATGAATGACCTTCAACTTGGCTTACCAGATACATGTATTTAAGAGTGAGCTTCAAAGCAGTTACAGAATTACTCATGTCGTGTGCTTCTATTTATATTCTTTCTTAAAAATTAAAAAAAAATAGAGAGAGAGAGCATCTGGTAAAGCTGAGAATAAAGCCATAGAGTAAATAGCACCAAAGTCTGAGACGGAAGGAAGGTAATGAGGAAGAGAGACAGGAACACAGTGTAATGTTCAGGAATGTTCCATTTCTTAGATAAGGTGCTAGTAGATAGGTGTGCGCCGCATTTACCCTTTCATTTGCACATGGATTATGTTAAATCGTATGAAATGCCAGATATGTAGATCAAATACAATGGACTATTGCCTCTTTGGTACTGCTCGACCTAATCTATTACATGTATTCTTTGGATGAAGGGATATTGACCACACATTACAATAGAAAGAAGAGATAGTTTGCAAGTGAAATGAAATGTTTGCACTTTCTACGGTAGTGTGATGATCACCAGGGTAATGGCCTGTGTAGACCTGGGAATCGGTGTTTCACTGGGGATAGGGATATTTTATTTATTCCATCACATTTTATTCTATATTTCCTCCTATGTTTAAAATGTAAATTTAGAAAATACATTTTGTCAACGGAACAAAAGCACTCGATGAGAGAAAGTCAGGGTCACTTTCAGCTGCTTTCCTGGGATGGTAATTGCAGGCAGCACAGCCAGATTCAGACATTTATAAATTTTATGTTTGTCTTGCTGGGGCCTCAGTCCACCTGTTCTTTTTAAATCCAATGACAGCATCAAATCTGTCTGCTAAAGTGTTCACAAAAGTACCATCTGGTTTTAAAGTCTCCAAATTGTACCAGAGACAGTTTAAAGCATTGCTAGGTATAAACGCCTTCTAACTGGGCAAATCATGGGAACTGAACTCACTCACTCTGGGTCATCAACTTGGGCAAAACCGAATACGCTCCTACAGTCTAAGGCGATTAGCAATCTAGCCTTATCTCTGGATGTGGCGTGACCAATATTCATAGCGCACGTGGGCTGTGTTTTAGTCATTTTAGGTAGATTGTTTTACCTTGTTCTTCCTCTCTTTGGGTACAATGATGCACATCAATTTCACATGGATCCCTTAGGTAATTTCTGTTTCTTGGTGTAAGACACTGGCTCTTATCTAAACACTACACCCTTTTCTGTCTCTACAAAACACATGACTAATCACTAAGCTTCTGTTCCGCTCATCCTTTGGCCAAATCTTTGACGTAATTTGGCCAAATATTCTTTTCCTTGACACCTACTTGTCTCCTTCCCATTCTTTCTATTTATGTCACATTGTTCGGTCACCTTCTCTTCTCTTTCCTGTTCACTCATCCCTCAGATGATTTGGCACCTAGGACCCATCCAGAATGCATTATCTTTGTCTAAAACAAATCTTCTAGAGTTCTTCTTCTACGGATGTTAACACCCTTTCCAGAGGCCTTAATGCCCAGGTCGGATCCATATAATCCAAGTGAATGAGCAGCTCCAAAAAAGTATCTAAAACTTGATTCTTCATCTGTTTGTTAGCTTTGGCAGAGTATTTGGTAAAGAACTGCCCTGATTTGATAGACCCCAAAACTGTGGAAAGAGAACTGAACAGAGGCAAATGGTTAGTGAGAGTGGGTCAAATACGAAGAAACGAGAGAGCTGGATTAGGGTCCTGAATTCTCAGGACATGAACTCTGAATGTACAGTGGGGGTTGGGCAAACCCACTAGCCATGAGGTCACTTGCTGATACATGGGACCGAAGTGGCTGCTACAATTCTATCTGGCCCTTTCCACCCACCACAGATCACATGTCACTAAAGCAGGATTCTAGAAACTGCTCACAGCTAGATGCATCCCCCAACTACGCCTTTTCCACAACAGAGATGCTGTATTTAATACTCCTCTAATTCATGAGACTCACAAACATATACATCCTTACTCCTATACAACCCCCAAATACACAAACGTATTCATGCAATTTCCGGTTGGAAACACACACATAGGAGAAATTAAGCAGCTGGATACTAACAGGGTAGGAACAAGAAGAGAAGCATTACAACATTGTAGCAAAGTACATCCATGTTCCTCTCCAGCACCATGTTTTCTTTTGCCAAAATCTGGATCCTGCCTTGACATAGAAGTACAAATTTCATGTCCCTCCCTGAAGCCCTGTGTGCTCTGATGATTGAGGGAAGTAACTTAGGCATCTTTTTTCTTTTAAACTTAGTCCAGTTGAATGTGTTTGCTGCAACTCAACCAATAGTCTACCATGTATTCAATTTCAGACCAGAGTTTTATTAATGGTTGCTGATTAGCACCTCTGACAACTTCATAAATAATAATTAGAAGCTGAAAAAACTCAACCTTAGACCATAAGGAATGACCAGTAGTTGGAAAGGGGACACAGGTTTCCCTGTTTCAACGAACATAAGTTTTTCAGTACATGGTAACACCAAGACTCAAGTCTAAGGCACATCTTAACATGAGCATTTATTTTTATTTGCATAATATTTTATTTTTGTAACTCAAGTATAATTGAGATGCAGCATTATATGAGCCTCAGGTGCCCAACATCATATTTCCACATTTGTACACATTGCAAAATGATCGCCACAGTGTGTGTTTCCCATCTGTCACCAGACAGTTACAAAAAAAACTTTTTTTGCCACAATAAGAACTTTTAAGAGTTACTTTCTCAGCACCTTTCAAATTTGTAATCTAAGATTATAGTCCCCATGCTGTACATTACATCCCCATGACTTATTTATTTTATAACCAGAAGTTTGTCCCTCTTGATTACTTAAAACCATTTTGCCAACCCACCCATACCTCCCTTCCCCTCCAGCAACCGCCAACCTGTTCTCTGCATCTAAACAAACAAATAATATTTCCTTAAATGTCATTCTTCATTAGCTCGAACAGAAATAGCTCATTCGCTGAATTGTTTATTTACAGCTAGAGTTCTCCATAATTTTGTCTGTGAAATTAACTCAGTTTTCATTACCCAAAAGGTTAGAACTGTGGTTGTAAATTATGTTCCTCTGAAAGCTTTTTATCTTGATATGCTGGGTGTATTTAATTATATTCCTGAAAACCAGTTAAAGTTTATTGAGACATTTAGGTTGGTGATCATTTTAAGTTCCTGTCTAGGGCTTCCTGTTTTAATAACTGCCTCTATTTGAAAAATATGGTCTGTCTCTGAAAACTTAGAAAAATCGTAAGTATGATCACAAATATGGTCCAGGGGGTCAATGTGCCCTCCTGTCTCTCACAGTGAGGCTCATATAGCCCCTTAGTACAGCCAGGCTGGGGACCAACAAAAAGGGTCACAGGTCAGTTGGAGAAGCAGAGTGTGAGGACTTTCTAGGACACCTGCTGTTTCTATTATTTCTGTCCCAGTGAGACAGCGTCACATGTCTGCTGACCACTGAGGACCACAGATTCTCTGACCTGCAGAGAGAAAAATCAGAGCCTCAAAGTGTAATGATGAGACATGAGGGACACCTGGCTTCTCTCCTTTCTCAGGAGAATATAGTGAATGATTACTCCTCTGAATTGTTCATTCATTTCGCTTCGTCATGAAGTCATCGGAGCCAGGCTCTTCCTTGCAAGCCTGTCCAATTCAGATAATTTAAAATTTTTTTCCATCATTTAAGAGAACAGGAGTAGCATCAGCATACTCCTGAGTGCACAACTACGAGCCTCCTTGTGAACCAGGCAGAAGCATTTCTTGTCACCACTATGTTCCCAGCAGAGTGATCTGAGAAAGACAATGATTTCTGCTACTCAGTTAATGAAGCAAGAAAGGTAATCATATGGTTTTCTAGATCCTAATTGAAGTAAGAGTCAAGCATTTTAGGATCTTAGGAGTAAAAAGATGATAGCAATTAGTGTTGATTCTTGTCATTTCCTGTTGTTTCCAGACTATAAGAACACTGTCTTCTCTTATCATATATCCTGTCTTAGAATTCTCACCGTTGGATTTTACTAATGTTACGCTCTCTTCATCAAAATCTAATTTGAATGTTCTTGACATTTACCCACGTTCCTCAAAGACAATGGTGACTCATCACTGTTTGACTTTGCCAGTTCTTTTTGCTGTTTTCCAAAGACTCCAATTAAACAACCGCATTGGTGACTTTTTTTGAAACTTCTTCTCTACCCAATAATTTAAAATCCAGTGACCCAGATCCCAATTACTTTTGTGCATTTGCTTAGGTTTTTTGCATATTTTTTAAAAGAAAACGATAGGGGACATAAAAAGGAAAGATAGTCAAAATGCAACAACACATGATGTTGTGGAGAATAGGCTATAGATGAGGATTACAGAACTAACCATACATGGGAGGAAGAAAGAAGCAATGTTTTCTGTAACAAAGATGGTGACAGAGCTTCTTAGAAGAAGGTAAGAATGTGGCAGGCAGTGGGTAGTTGAATGAATTTATATCTGAAAGACTGTTCCTTCTCACAGAAAGAGGAGGCTATCCAGAATGGAAGAGAGAACCAGGGTCTCCATCTTTCTGTCATCTTCCAGACTCTTCAGTTCTATTTCATTTCATTTGCTCCCTTGTCCAGCACCATGTTTAGTCATCAGTGTGTTTTCCCTGGGTGACCATCCTCATTTCTAAGTTTCCACTCTAGCCACTAACCTCTTATGCACAAATAGAGAGCAGGGAACATAGCTGGTTTTGTCCATCCCAACTATCACTGGAGGACTTGCACAGGTGTGCAGACATGGGTCATCCCCTGCTGCATCCACTTCCCTGTTCACTGAATTTCCCACAGTGTTCACTAGGCAAGAAATCCAGTGGCTTCAAAATGATGTCCAAAAATTGAGCCTCCATATTTGGTTTCCATAGCTGAACATAAATTGTTTAGCTTTGTATTCAAATTCCATTAAAATATATCTGTTTTTATATGTCCATAACTTCTTATGGAAAAATTATTGTTCTTTTCAATTTTTAAAATTTATTCATTTATTTTTGAGAAAGAGAGAGAGAGCAAGGAAGGTGCAGACAAAGAGGGAGAAAAAGAAAATCCCAAGCAGGCTCCACACCATCAGTGCAGAACCCAATGTGGGGTTCAAACTCACAAAGCATGGCATGACCTTAGCCAAAGTCCAATGCTTAACCAAAGGAGCCACCAACACACCAAGGTGCCCTGGAAATTATTGCCCTTAAGCTCCTGCCAGAATTCACCCCACCCTCCCTGACTGTGCTCTTCATCTCAGAGTAAGGGGCGTGATAGCGTAATAGCTTCTGTGGGGGCAGCCCTGTTCCAGCTTCTATCTCTTTACCTGAATCTTTTTTTTTTCCTTTTTTGAGCTTGAGTTAAGTAATCTCTGAGCTTAAATTTCCTCCACTATCAAAAAGATATAATGATAGGGATAATAATGCTGCTACTAAATAATACATCCTATCATAGAATACATATCCCACGAGCATAAACGAAGATTATTATTTGCTCATCCAACTAGATTCTCTCCCTTGGGGATAGGAACAGAGAATACTCATCAAGAATGAGTGTGTGCAGCAAGCTAACATTTGAAAGACTCATGAATTGACTCCAAAGAGAGAAATAAGGAAAAAGCAGAAAACGGATATAAGATATATAGGAACAAGAAAGAAAAAAAATGGAGTGACACTGTAAGAGAGACAGAAGGTGAATATGCCAAGCTCACCAGGATTGATATGCAATCCTGTCTCAATTCTCCTGAAGTTCAGGTGGATAATTTGTTTGTAGGGACCTGTAATTCTACAAGATCCATTTCCCCATTCTTAGAGAAAACGTTCTATGAACTAGGGTTATGTGAATGAGTTCCCTGTTAATAAAATAACTCAGATAACATGTTCATCTTCTCTGCAAGTGTTTCTCTTCTCATATCTCAGGCTGTGTTGTTTAATGCTCCCCTAGTACATCTCAATGACTGCCAATGTAATTGGAAATATCCAGCATACAAAACAGAGAAGACTGGTAAGCATCATTATTTCCTTTGGGAGTGCTCAAAGGGGGTGATGGTATCTTGTGAACAGGAATGGATGCAGAGGAGAGAAAGATATTCATGAATATCCGGCCAGAAACATTAGTGCATGTCAACAGCCCTGGGGCATCAAAAATTAGGTTGGGAAATATATGGAAAGCTGAATTAAACAGATACATTATAGTATTCGTTGGCACGTGTGTACCACTCACTTTATCGTTCAACAAATAAGACATTCTTGTTGAAAGCCTAAAAGCTCCCCATTCTATGGCATTAGTGAAAACTCCTGAGCAGAAGTATGATTTTACATAAAGTTCATTTTTTGAGTCAAACTCTATGCTACAGGACTGAAGATATCTAGCTTTAATGCAGTAAGTTATTTAGGGGTGAATATCAGGGAACTTCATCTAAGATATGGATGAATGTCCAAATGCCCAATTAGAGCAATTGGGACAAAACCTGGGAATTATCCCAAGTCTTAGAACATGCCGTAGACAGTTAGACAAGAGGAGATATATCCATTATACATCACTCAGTGTATAATGAGTACAAACTTACAGTTAGAGAAAAATGCAATGGGACAAAAAGAGAGCTTCTTAAAGAACAAATCAAGAGAGATCTGGGCCAAGGATATAGGTCTGGGAGTCATTCAACTTATAAACAGCAGATAAAAACACAGAAGAACTTGAAGTCAACAAGAAAGGCTAAATTATTTTTTGTTTTTTAAGAGGAGAAACATGATTTTTTGTGTGGATGGGATGATAATGTTGAGAGAACAATTTCAAGGATATGAGATACATATAAAAAGAGATAAATTATATAGAAAATACCACCGAGAAGGTAGGAAGGAGTAAGTTCTGGAACCCACATGGGGAGACAGACATAGAGACAAAAAGAGCTTCACTTTCGATCCTTTTTTTCCACAGGAAAAAAAGGAGAAAAGCACCATATGGGTATAGGTATAGCTATTTTCCTATAGATGCCTGAAATTTTATGAAAAACACAATATATGTATGTATGAATGTATGTATGTACATATCTATCTGTCTATCTATCTATCTATCTATTGATCTATTTATCTATGTATCATGAGGACCTCTCTTTTCTTTGGTGAAGCAGATGGTATTTTTCAAGGATGACCATGCCAATAAATCCCCTGGCACATAATCTTCTTTGGAAGAGTTGTTGACATTTCTCCACTGAAACATGAGGTCTCTGTTCTTTCCCTGAAAATTGAACCAAGACCATGACAACAGGAAGAGAGTTCTGGTGCAGAGAGAGGAGCCTGCGTTAGGTGGAATCAGCGGGGCCCTAATCACCTCCCGCAGTCACTGACTCCAGGCTTCCCTGAGATGAGGGCGGCCCGCCTGGGGACTTGAGAAAAGCCTCAAAGAAGCAAACGGTGGCGGAGTATCAGGTAGCCATGCTTCTTACAGTCTTCGGGCAACAAGTGTTTTCTAAAAAATTTTTTTTAAATATTCTTTTATTTATTTTTGAGAGACAGGGAGAGACAGTGGGAATAGCGGAGGGGCAGAGAGAGAGGGAGACACAGAATGTGAAGCAGGATCCAGGCTCTGAGCTAGCTGTCAGCACCCAGCCCGACGCGGGGCTCGAACCCAGGAACTGTGAGATCATGACCTGAGCCGAAGCTGGACGCTGAACCGACTGAGCCCCCCAGGCGCCCCGACAAGTGTCTCCTAGAAGCAGGGTATGAGCAGCGTGCCTACATGTCCACCACACTCCTTTCCTAGGGCCACTCTGATCTATTTCTCCATACTGGTTGAGACCAAGTCTTTAGAGGCCATTCTGCATCTTTCTGCTGGGCCATTCTGCTGGTGGATGAGACTTGGAAAAGAAAGGCAAATAGGCACACTATGGCACCCAGTGCTCCATTTGTTCTTAGGGTACAAAGGCTACTCATTGTTCCTCTCCTCTTCTCTCCATTCCAAATTCCCTTTGCCCCAGTTATTACCCCTCTTAATTTAGGTGACTACCTGGCAGTATGGCCCAATCCCTTATTCATGAAACACGTGAGCCTGACCACTGAAAAACAGTTTCCTGAGTGCCACATATATTCCCAACTTATCGACATTGCATAATGACAACCAACCAGGGTGCCAGGTAGCTCATTTGGTTTAGCACCCGATTTATTTATTTATTTATTTTAAGTCTTTATTTTGAGAAACAGAGACAGAGAGTGAGCAGGGGAGGGGTAGAGAGAGAGGGAGACACAGAATCTGAAGCAGACTCCAGGCTCTGAGCTGTCAGCACAGAACGTGACACTGGGCTCGAACCCACGGACTGTGAGATCATGACCTGAGCCAAAGTCAGATGCCCAACTTACTGAGCCATCCAAGCACCTTATAGCCTGACTCTTGATTTCAAGTCAGATCATGATCTCACAGTCATGAGATCTGGCCCTACGTCTGTCTCTGTGCTGACAGCTACTCTTCCAGTTTCATTGTCTCTGTCTCTGTCTCTGTCTTTCTAACTTTCTCAAAGTACATAAACTTTTAAAAAAAGCAGTCAAAGAAACCTTCTCCTAATGATCAGGGCCAATTACCACTGACAAGATTATGATTCTTCTACTTTCCAGCTGGTCCCTTGAACATCAGGCACCCAAAATTCCAGGTAATAGCTGTGGGTATACTTCAGTAGGAACTGCATTTTGTTATTCCAGTGCTTTGTTACAATAACATCTCTGGTAATTTGGGGACTAGGATCTTTAACCCTGCAGAGATAAAGTAAGCTAAAGTCTCCCAGGAGGTTAATGAGAGTGATTATAAGTAGAACCACTTTTGCTTCATCCTTTCGTGCTTAGACTCATGAATAATTCTTAGTTGGAATATACAACAGAAAGCATATCTTGACTTAATGCATTGGAGAATGGTGGCCCTGTCTCATAGGACGTTGCCTCCAGTGGGAGCCTCAGCTGTACCATCAGCAGGTTATTCCAATGCTGTCACACTGGCAGCCTCTGAGTGGTGTACAGCCAATGAAATCAGTGATCCAGACCTCTCTCCTGCACCACTTGTCACTCTAAAATGTCTCCTAAGTTGTAGGTTAAGTTGTATTTGATTTCATGACTATAGATCATGCATTCACAATCCTTCGGATAGTGGTGCTAGCTGATGTCATATAGACCGGAAAGGCAATTCCATGCATGTAGGAGAGAGAGAAGGAAGAAATGTTTAATTGTGTGTTGGGATATAGAATGTACTGTTGCATGATAGACTGACCAGGAGATGGTGTTCTTGGAGTATGAAGAGATATGTGTTTTCACATGGGCAATCACAGGGTCTGTAGCTTCCATGATCAAGGATTCAGTTGGTCTAATGCCTCATGATAGTTGATGAGACTGGGAATATAGACTAGCCCAAACTGCATGGTGCTTCATGGGTCAAACTAAGAAAGACGGATTTGTATTATTACCGTTACTTCCAGATGAAATAATTAGCAACTCGAGGGTGTTTTTCATATAGCTTTACATCCTGCAACAGTTAACAATTTGTAACTCCATTATTCTTGCATGAATAAATGCATTAGTGAATGTTTTCACACTCAATAATAGTACTAGCAAATTCAATGCCTGCCCAAGTGAGAGGGGAGAAAGCGCCCTATTTATTATACAAAGAGCATGCTATTTTACTGCTGAGTTTAAAAATGAATACTTTTAACTAAAATGAGAAATTCTGTACTAAGAGACAAGATTGTTTGTAAAAGCATATATACGATACTATCATTCACTGTAGACCATTTGATAAGGAAATAACAAAACAGGCTTTCCCAGACAGGCAGCAAATAGTTGACTTTGTAATAACTTCATTTTTTTTCTGTTTAGCAAATTTTATTCAAACTAAAAATACAGAATATCAAGTGGTCATATCTTATGATATTATTATTACTATTATTATGTTGAAAAAAAGGTATATGAAAGAACTCATTAAGAAGTAAATAGTATCTTAAAAAATAAATAGTATGCTGAAAAAAAGGACAGGTGCCCAACAGTGTGACAGTGGACATGTGAGGCTCAAACATGTCTCAGGTGGTCAAATCACATGTTCAAGAACTTGCAGCTGAAATAAATAACATGAATAGATTTTGCGACCACTAGAGCATAATTTGATTTGAATTTGGTCTAACCCCAAGAGAGATTTTAACTGCTCTATTCTATAAACATGGAAGAGAACAGAGTAAGGTAGGTGGCAGATGGCAGATGATGTAGTTTCTCATTAAAAATGCATTCCCTCCTCCCATGTCCCTGCTAACTTGAGTTGTTAGGCACTTGTACATTTTCTGAATGTCTATTCAGTCCATTCAGGCTGCTATCACAAAATATCACAAACTGTGTAGCTTGCAAACAATCGAATTTTATTTCTCACAGTTCTGGGGACTGAAAGCCCAAGATCAAGATCAGCATGACCAGGTGGGGGCCTTCTTCCAGGTCACAAACTTCTCCCTGGGTCTTCACATGATGGCGGGGGTGAAGGAGCTCTCTGAGGTCTCTGTTATGAGTATTAATCTCATTCATGACGGCTCCACCCACATTACCTAAACAGCTCCCAAAGTCCCCAACTCCTAATCCCATCACTCTTGGGGGTTAGAATTATGAATTTTGGGGCAACGCAAACACTCAGACCGTAGCACTGAGTCACTCTGTAGCATCAGGAGCAAATACAATCAAATCTCATCCCATCATGTCTCTCTCACCACAAATTAGTTTAGAAATGGGCATGTGATCCAGTTCTGATCAGTGGGCTCGTAGGGCTATCTGCCAGGGTATTCCGAAAAAGGACTCCACACGCCTGATACAAGGAACACGTAGGAACACGGACGGACCCCTTTGCTGGCAATGCCCAATGATGGAGACTCCAATACGTGGTCAAGTGAACTGGCTGAAATATCCCTTCTGATCTGTTCAGGATCTTGCCAACAGAGGAGGATGGTGCAGTGGAAAGAGCTTGCGTATTCCATGTCCTTGTTGAGACTGAGGTAACTAACCCTGGACTCCCCTCCATCCAAGTGTCTTGTTCTACTAGATAAGAAAGCTCATAATAAAGGTAAGACACTTTCACTCAGTTGTTCATGTTTTTTGTGGCCAAAGTGTCCATATTACACAACAGTGGCAGAGGTTGAATGATGAGGGTATTTGGGAAGTGGCAACCTTCAATCCAGGACTGAAAGAACTGGCAAGACATGTAAGGGAGAAAAAAAAAAAAAACACAAAAACGTGTAGCTCTGAGAGGAAGAGTTTTGCATAAGGAAGAATTAGCACGGATGTAAATAACCTTGATTTCTCACATTGCTACAGAAGCATTTTGGCACTGCCAGGATGAGCCTTGAAATGCTTATTGAGCACAGATGTTATCTTTCTGCTTCCTTCACAACCTGAGCAGGGCATACTATGGAAAATGATCATATTGTAAATTCAGATGCAATTTTAACACATTCTTCCCTGACTAGCATATGTGCACAGATGAAAAATACTTTAAACAATAGTGTATCACTTAAAAATAATTATTCTTTTTTTTTTAAGTTTTGCCCCTCATACTTGATTGTTTTTATTTAAAAAAATATTTCCAAGAAAGGTAATGTTAAATCATTTCAGCTGGGACCATTTTCAGCCTTCCTTCCGTTAGGGTACAGATAGTCAAAGTACATTTAGAATGAAATCTATCATTTCTAAAAAAGTTTATTTATCTGAGAGAGTGGAGGAGGGGCAGAGAGAGAAGGAGAGAGAGATAATCGCAAGCTGGTCCCGCTCTGTCAGTGCAGAGCCCGATACAAGAGTCGAATTCAGGAACCGTGAGATGGTGACCTGAGCCGAAGTCAAGAGTCAGATGCTCAGTCGACTGAGCCACCCAGGTCCCCCTAGCATTTTTTAAATAAAAATAAAAATAAAATAAAATAAAAGTAAGGAGTGAAGGTAATAAGTCAAAAACCCAGAAAGATTTTCAGGTTAGTCCAGCATGGCAAAGCAGCTTTTTCCTCCTGCCTACCCCTGTTCCCTTCCTAAGAATCTCTTCTACTCCTTCAGACGCCTCAGAGCCTCACAGGATTCCGATGGCCAGATGTTCCTGTTTGTGTTCACTTTCTGGGTTGTCTCACTCACTCTCACTCTGTCAGCCTTCTCCTGTGTCCTAAAGACATCTGAACCTCATGTCCAGCCCTGACTTCTCGCCTATACACAAACCACACACCTCCAAATCCTTCCTGCAAGGGCACCTGGCTTGTTCAGTCAGAAGAGCATGGGACTCTTGATCTTAGGGTCATGAGTTCAAGACCCAAGTTGGGTGTAGAACTTACTTTAAAAAAATATCCTTCCCGGAAAATGTTGTTTGTCATTAAAACATAAAACACCTCCAAATGATAATATGCAGAATTGATTTCTACTCCCCTACCCTAAAACCTTGTCCTCAGTTTATCATGAATGGCGGCACCATGTAGTCGTACCAAAATTTCAGAACCACCCTCACCCCCCACAACAAATCAGTCAACAGCATACCAATGTCTAATTTAGCTATTTCATTCCCTCCCCTCACACCTTACTTGAAGGTCTTATCTGGTCTTACTTGGATTACTACAATATCTGTTAATTAGCCTCTGTTCCATTGCAGTCTCCCAAACTCAGTCTTTCTGCGCATGCACTCTTTCTAAAATACAATTTTGATTAAGAAAAAAAAAACATAGAAAACCCCCTCAATCTCTCCTAATGCATCCAAGATAAATCTTCATTGTCAGGAAATTCACACTCTGTGGTACCCCAGCCCTATTATATACAGTTCTTATATTTCTCCAATCTACCCAACTTGAAGAAAGCTCGGTGTTGGTTGACAGGAATATAAATATAATGGTGATTTTCCCCTCGATGATGTAATGATGTAAGCTAAACTCTCTGAAGTTCCTCAGGTTCATCCTTCTGGTCCTTTGTACACACTGGCCTGATACTCAGTGAGCTACGTACATCCAACCCTCATGAGACAAGACACACATTTCAACATCAATGCTGAGGAGAGTCATAAACTCTTCCACAGGTTCAGTCCTCCATCTCCTCAGCAACTGGAGAGAAACCCAACTTCTGTGTTCTGAGTTCTTTACTTAAACCCTTATTACAATGAATCACACTTAAAAAAATGTTTTTCTTCCCTAACAAGGTGTACATTTGTCCTATGCTTTGTATTAGATTTTTAATGATTGGCATACATGAGGACATTTTAATGACACACTTTGGACTCATGGGATTTGACATCTAAGACTCTGTTTTAGGAGTTACTGAGTACTTGTATGTGTAGGACCTGAGTTCGACACTGAAGAGATACAGAAGTTGTTGTCTCTCAGTGTATATAATTGATAGAAATTTCTTTAGGACAATGCATTCTAAATACTTAGCATGCTGGAGTGTATTAGTCACATTTCTGAAATGATTTTGTATTTTAACTTCTTTGGATATTTATCATATCAAGTGAAGACAAATAATTATTGTCATTACTGTTCAGTGGGTGAAGAACTCAAGATTCAGAGAGCCAAATATTTTGCACAAAGCCACACAGCTAGTGAATCCTAAACTCAGGCCTTAAAACCGTATGTTTCACTATAGTGTGTGCACACTCAAACCACACACACCTCCCACATACACACACTAGAATATCAGGCAGCTGTGAAAATGGATAAGGTCATGCCATTTGCAACAATATGGATGGACTTAGAGGGTATTAAGTCAGACCCTTTTTATTTGGAGAAAACAAATACCCTATGATTTCACTCATGTGTGGAATCTAAAACATAAAAACAACAACAAATGAATTAGCAAACAAGTAGAATTAAACCTATAAGCACAAAGAAGAAACTGATGGTTGCCAGAAAGGAAGGGGGAGGGGAGGGGCAAAATGGGTGAAGGGGAGTGGGAGATACAGGCTTATAGTTATGGAATTAATAAATCACAGGCATAAAAGACACACTACAAGGAATATGCGAGAAGTACAAACATGTGCTTCAATGGTCATATTCTGCTAGTGCTGATAAATTTAATTTAATAATCTCCAATACACTGCACTTTGCAGACACATCAAAAAATGCATGATTCTTTACATTTATGGGAAGAAAAAAAGCAGAGTCATCCTCTGTTAAGGGCTGTGGAGAGAACAAGATGCTTTGGGGAATGAGTCCGTGTTAGAGAACCATTCAACATAACTCATCACTCAGGACCCAGCCCTGGAGCTTGGTTCCACAGACATGGATGAAGCATGACCTGGCCACATGTAGGCTCATCAATCCCAAATAATTTACAAAATTGTATGGCATGTACCAATCTTTATATGACCTGAATTTCATGAAGAATTTAGTCCATCCAACTCACTAAGCCACCCTGTCAACATCTGCTCTAGGAATCAAACTGAGAAGAACAAGAAAGAATTCTTTAAACTGTTCCTCAGAAACTGATCTCTGGAGCCTTCTCAGGATCTCCAAGGAGACATTTGCTTTCTCCCTGGGGCTCTCAGTGTCTTATGTTGAATGGATGTCATTTCAGGAGCCATCACATCAATGAATCCCATCACCAAGGATCATCTTACAGGCTCATGAATATCATTAAAATCACACATGCCAACTGATGGCTCATTCTGTATATGGTCAAATGATAGATATTTGGTCACAGTTTGAAACAACAGGACACCTGGTACATACCGACTTAGAGGATTTAATTTTGTTTCAGGGATTACATAGAAAAAAAAAACCAAACAAATATTGTAAGAAGACATAGTCAACCAGTGTTTCTTTGAAGTTCACAATTTAATTTCCATTATTTTTCATTGAAGACTGCTGATGGGAAGAGATGGCAGGGAATGAGGGGGTCATAAGAGGGGGCTGAGAAAAAGCAACGGGGCAACAGAGGGATGGGCAAGAGAGAGAACAGCCAGGACTAGTTCAGGGTAGGACATTATACTAAGGATCTAAATACTTAAAAATGATAAATGAGGCCAACACATTTTCTAAAATTATGCTTTATCCTCCTTCCTTGGCATATGTACCTTTATAACAGTAAACCTGAAAACCACCTAAAGCTAAAATATCTGAATTTCATTATTTTTACTCCTGTTGGAGTGTTCTGTGTATTGGATAGAAGTATTTGGATGAGCAAGAAAATAGAAATATGCATATAATAAATTGTTAACTATGTCAAATGTCTTATTTTATGCCTGTACTTTAGCAGGTCGCTAATTGTATTGTTATCAATATATTAATTTAATATTTTTAGAAATAAAGATTAAAGCAAAATGTGACTTTATTCAAAGTGCACATAGTAATATATTTTCATAAAAATCAAAATTAAATATAAACATCAAAAAATATACATTTCAGATTTTTATTCTAAAATATTTAAAACTGCCTATATTCACAGTCAATGAACATGAAAATTTAATTACAATGAATTAAAGCTATATTTAAACATTATTTTTGAAATTTAATTCTACATTAGTAAATAATTTAAAAATAAAAGCACATTATTCTAGTGTTCAATGGCTATTTGATTGCCAAAATTGTCAAAGTAAGGAATCAGTAGCAATTCTGATATTAAGTTATATGAGTTTCATAATATCACCAGTTGTTCAGGCTCTGGGTACAACTGTTGTGAATAAGGAGCTAACTCATGAATTCCTATGGATTCCCAACTGAGAATAAGAAGAGGAACAAGAAAATGGTCCCTTGGGACTACTGGGAACAGACTAAGTATTACCATCATGCTATCTGAAAAAAAAAAAAAAAAAACCCAAAAACAATGGAATAAGTTAATGGAATTGTCTTTTTCTTACATAATCACGTTTGGGGCTCAGATCCTCCCATCCTAACAAGCATTGGCGATCAGTCATGTTGGCTCCAAGAATGCAGGGAAGAACTTTGGGACATTTTTCTGGAGCCTGAATGGTTTGTAGGCACTACCTCGATGTTGTGTCTAGTGATAGGTATTGATGCAATCCTGTCCCCGGGCATTGGCCATATGTTTGGCTCTCCTACAGCCCCGTGTCTCAGATATGAATGGGCTGAAAGTCACTGGGGACATGGCAAAATGAAGATTGTGCTTCTGAAGATGTGAGGGAAGGTTGGAGGAGATCCTGAATCTCTAACCAGCTTTTGGGTGGTGCCGATATTGCTGGGAGTGAGGGTGTAAAGTGGATGCGTGGGGACCGAAGCTTTTCCCACTGATGCTGAGGACAATACATGTATCACAAGCTGGGCACAATTGCCAAGGCTTCTGTTTTTCTGTCTTCAGTGTAATCATCTTAATTCTCTAACGCGCACTTACCAATATATTCTAGGGAAATCCAAATAATGAAACAAGTATATAGCTCCTTTTAAGTGATTTGCATTAAATCTTCACAGAACAAATGAGGTAGCTACAGTGGGCCTCACATTCAGCTTAGAAATTGTGCGGCAGAGAGGTTATGAATTTTGCTCCAAGTCAATGTACCACTTGAGCCCAGAGACTCTGGCTCTAGAATTGAAGCTTTTCAGCACCGTGTTCTAAATCTTTCTCACATGAGAAGGAATGATATGTGCCCTTCGAGAACACTTCCCAGGAAAGAATTATTATAGTGAACAAAAGTAGCAATAAAATTGATTCCACACATACAATAAAGTTTTCTATCTTTGAATTCAGAGGTAGAAAATTTTACTTTTACTTTAGCTACTGGGATTAGTTGAGTGAAAATGATTAGAATCTAACTTTTTTTTGGTATTTTCTTTATCAATAATATTTGAATTACAAATCCGTGGCCAATTAAAGGATTTCACAATATTTGAACTATTCTTTCAAAGGGGAAGGACTAATATGTATGTAGTTCCTCATCGGTGTGTATTTTGATGGTTTATTTCAATGGAATTGGAGAAATAGAATGTTATGTTAAGTTTTTAAAAAAATATTTCTAGCTTGTACACAACTTTAAATATTTTAATATATAAGGAAACATCTGTTTATACGTGTGTGAATATATATATACATGCACACATAAATATATTATGTGTATATAAGTATACATATTATGTGACTATATATATACACATACACAATTATATTTACATAAATAATTTGTTTATATGTACTTATCTTCTTTACATATTTTATTTATATTTACATAAATATAATTTATATATTTAAATTAAATATAATTTACATATGTAATGGGAATAAAATCAACTAAAATATTTTTAGGTTCTATTTTGTTTTATTTTGTTTTACTTTTGGTCTTGTGTTTTACTTAGTTGATCCAAAGTGATCATGAAGAACAATGTTGTCATCCAAAAACAATAACAAAAGAATACATATTCAGTTGAAAGTCTTAGACACCCAAATCTGTACCAGATGCAAGTAGATTATTAGATTAGTAACCCTCACAATGAGAGATCAGTGGTCTTCCTTCTCTGAGGTTAGACTACAGTTATATGAATTCAATAAGCTCCAATACATTTGCTATATATGTAGTTTGAATTTCAGAATACATAAAATTAACTAATAAGTTATAGTCATAAATACAGTATGGTCATGACAAACAATTTTTGACTAGCATAACAGTCTTATTATATGTGATCATAATGTATTTAATAAAAAATGATGGTCATTTGTAGTGTTAATTAAAAGCGAAATTTATTTGCCATGAATCATTCTTTTTAATTCAGTGCTTTAAGTATTTAGGATAAGAATCAAACTACTTACAGGCCTACTTCCTGTTTTTGTAAATAAAGTTTTATTGAAACACAACAGTGTTTATTTGTTTCTGAATTGTCCATGCCTGCTTGTGTGCATGAAATGAGTTCATGAAAAAGAGGCTGTACAATTCCTAAAACCAAAAATAATTACTCTCTGGTCCTCTATAGAAAAAAAGATTAATGACTACAAATAATTTCTTTTTCAATTATCACATAATTTTCCAAATGTTTCGAAGCTGCTTTGAAGACACACTCACTCATTTCGTAGATTCAGGCATACAGATCTGGATGCTCAGTAAGTGTAGGATGATTCCATATTAATCTCACCTATGTGTGACAAACCAGCACACCCAATCCCACACACAAATAAAATTAATAAGACAGCACTCATTTATTCAACAAAGTGATAGGACATACTTTAGGAAGAAAGAAAAAGAGAGAGGGAGACCAAATGAGCAAGTGCCTCTCACCAGGAAATTAGTCTCCTGGAAGAAATATGTGATAACTTGGTATTCCAGCTGAAATCAGGATTACGACTCAGGTCCTCAGTCCTATAAGAGAGCAAGATGGTGGCTGTGGAGAATGGGTAGCAGAAGAGGTAAGGTGTAAGATATGGCTGTATACTATACATTATACTGTACATATATATGCTAAGGCAACTCTTCATCATAGAAATACACAGTTATTCAATTTGGATGTAAATCCTACTGCCTTAATCTCACTCCTTTACTGAAAGACTGGGGAAAGGAGAATATTCCAGAAAGTTGGCATACTAAGATGAGAACTAATGTTCAGAGCATTTAAAAGAATTAAGCATTATAAAAGAAACATTCAATTAACATCTGATTAATTCTTCACAAAAATTAACAGCAACCAATTAAATAACTGAGAACTGATATGTGATTCTATGGTATTGATAGGCTAATTAACCATTGTTAGAATTTTGAAAGAGATGACATTTTTAAGAACTTGCAATTAAACTGTAAAGTCTGTTCCAAACTTTAAAAGTAACCTCTAAAACATTGAGAAAGTAATGAAATTCTGGACAGTATATTGAGTCATGACAGAATAAAGTGAAAAGTCGGTGTACTTGATGTGAAAGCATTATAAGCCCTTTTATGGAAAAAGATATCACTAGAACTTTGCTATATTTAGAAGTAAGGGTTCAAGAAGTGTTCTATTGAGAACCTAATGACAAGGAATACAATTCCTATGAGGAAATATACCCATGTCTGTTCTGTAACCGGTATCTGATAGTCACAAGACTCTGGGATCTTAATGTATGTTCATTCATGGCCAATGGCAATTTTTAGGTAGAAGCAAGGGAGGCATCTTGATAGGCTCCCTCCAATAAAAGGCAATTGGAGAACTAGAAAGAGAAGCAGACAGAACTCATTTGTCTAAGACAATACATTATATGGATTGATGATATACAGAAGATCCATGAATCTTAAAAAAATAAAAACGATTAGAAAGTATTCCGTTTACAACTGCCTTCAAAATTCCTGACCAAGCGACAAAACTAATCAGCTAATTTTACAGGTTCCTGAGGCAACATAGCAGAATTCAGTCAGATAGCTTGTGAGGCAACATATCTGGACATATACAGGCCACACAGACACACACAGACACACACACACACACACACACACTCACTCACACACACACACACACACACACACACAATTTCAGATGGTCCATTATATGGAGAAGATCAGAACTCCGGAAGTCTCTAAAATTATAATTGTTGTTCTCATATACGTCTGCCTTGTCAATATTTCCCCTTGTGGGCCAAAGAAGCATTCCAAACTCAGGATAAAACATAATGGAGCCACTCAGCATTCCTCTCTTCATCACATAACCTGCATTTAATGCACTGCAATTTTAACTAGTTCTACCTTCAAAATATATCCTTTTTTACAGTGCTCTCCATCTCTCTTGTTAAAACGTTGGTCACATCTATCACCAGCTCTCACCCAGACTATTACAGAACCCTCCTAACTTTTCTTCTCTTCCATCCAGCCTAATGCTGTTGACTGTTCTCCAACAACCAGAGAGATTCTTAGAGCAAAACTCAGACGAGTTCATTCTTCCTTTGCTTATGGCCTCCAAATACAAACAAAATAAAATTTGAATCGTTTACTCATCATTATGAGGCCCTATATGGGATGATAGGTGATAGTATGAATTTATATGTTGCTTATAATTAAAAGCAATCCTACTATGAAGGATTCTTTTGGTTTTAGCCCAAAGATATCAATCTCAGAGTGACGTAGATACATTGATTATATTTTGCTGATTATCAAAGCCTGAAAGGGAGGAGGGAAGGTAGCTGGACCCAGGGAATCAAATAGGATCAAGAGTTCTTAAACTCTCATTGCTATTTATCAATTCTCCAACCTTTAAAAATGTGTTGTCTTTCTAGGTACATTTTACATATAAAGTAAAGTTGAAAAATATTGAGTAAAGTTATGCATTATAACTTTGGAAAAGAGTGCTTAAGAACGGAGTCAAACAGCAAATCTCTCCTTCCATTCTCCCCCTAAGTCATACTCCCCAGGGGCAATTATTATTAAGTGCCTTTACCTCTTTCTTTGGATATTTTCTTATGTGTTTGTAAATAGAATACTTATATTATTATTCTTTGAATTGTCACTGTTAATGATTTTGATGCCAGACAGAATTGCACGAATGATCTTTTGTATATTCGTCTGTGAAATAGAGTAGAAAAGAAGTAAAATGCTGTGACCCCAGAAATGTGTGATTCACACCTAACAATTTATTTTTCAAATTAATATTTATTAGCGGCTAATTATGCACAAGTTCTATTTTTAGAATTGTATATATAAGTGAATGTAATTTGTATTCACAAATTATCAGGGTTATTCTTCAATGAGACAACATATTTATGAATATTCAGTGAGGATTGCATTATATATAATGGAATGTAATGCTGTAATATAGTGGTGCAGCAAAAACTAATGAAAAACAATTTTGTTATAACAAAAATAGAAAACAAAATTATAAAATCTCTTAAGATTCACTATTCTAAAGCATATCCTTAGATTAAAAGTTATACTCCATTATAAATACATTTGTCTATCATAACAAAATGTTCTTGAAAGTGCTTTTTTATATTATGAAAGTAGTATGTAACTATTATTTAAAAACTGTGAAATTAATTACTAGTCGGGATAAATAGAAATCAACTCAAATAGCACAAAACGTTTCCAAACTCACTGTTGACATTTTTTCATTGTTGCCTTTTCTTTATAACTATGCCTCCTATTTAGCTTTTCTGTTCATCTGAAAGTGATTTGTACATGATACCACAACAAGCCTAAATAATTCAGTGTTCAGGAAATGTTCAGATACTTCCTAAAAACCGCATGCAACATCGTAAGTCCTTAAGGAATTGCAAATTAAAGCAACAATGAGATACAACTACACACCTATTTCAGGTGCCAAAATTCAGAAGACTGACAACGCCAGTTGCTGAAGAGAGTGTGGATGGAGCAAGGGGAGCTTGCATTATTCAGTGGTGGGAGTAAAATTGGAAGAGCCACTCTGAAGGATTAGCAGTTTCTTACAAAACTAAATATACACTTACTATAAGATATAGCAATCACACTCCTTGGTATTTACCCAAATGAGCTGAAAACTTACGTCCACACAAAAATTGCACATGTACATTTATAGCAACTTTATTCATAATTGCCCAAACTTGGAGGCAACCAAGACGTCTTTCAGTAGGGGAAGGGAAAATAAACTGTGGTACATCTAGACAATGGAAAATCATTTAGCATTATAAAGAAAATAACCATCAAGCTATGAAAAGTCATGAAGGAATCTTAAATACATGTTACTAAATGAAAGAAACCAATGTGAAAAGAGCACATGCTTTATGATTCCAACATTCTGGAAAAAGGTAAAACTAGATAGTAAAAGTATCAGTGGTTGGCAGGAATTGATGGAAAGTATCAATGGTCGGCAGGGATTGATGGAAAGTATCAATGGTTGGCAGGAATTGATGGAAAGTATCAATGGTCGGCAGGGATTGGTGAAAGGCAAAAAGGAACAGGTGAAGCACAGACGATGTTAAGGCTGCAAACTACTCTGCATAACACGTCAATGGTGGATACACAACACTATGCATTTGTCCAAACCCGTAGAATGTACAATGCCAAGAATGTCCTCTTAAGTAAACAATGGACTTGGGTGATAATGATGTGTCTGTTGCATGTCCGTTGATCATAACACGTGTACCACTTTGGTATAGGATGTTGATAATGCAGAAGGACACGTATGTGTGCAGAGACAAGGGATATACAGGAATTCTATAACTTGGGGCCCCTGAGTGGCTTAGTCAGTTAAGAGTCTGACTCAGTTTCAGCTCAGGTCATGATCTCACAGTTTGTGAGTGTGAGCTCCGTACCAGGCTCTGTGCTGGCAACATGAGTCCTGTTTGGGGTTCTCTCTCTCTCTCTCTCTCTCTCTCTCTCTCTCTCTCTCTCTCTCTGCCCTTTCCCTGTGTATTCACTCATGCTCTCTCTCTCTCAAAATAAACACTTAAGAAAAAAAGGAATTCTAAATCTTTCTCTTAATTTTGCTATGAACCTACACTTCTAAAAAATAGTCTATTTGTTAACGTAGACAAGCTCTTAACTATGGGAAATAAGCTTAGGAATTCTCTGAGGTGGCACCCATGGGCTAAGAGGGCATAAAGAAATAGCCACAAGATGAACAGGAACAAGATTAGGTAAGGAGGACAATGGTCCCAGTATTGGACAAAGTTATAGGAAGAGAGAATCTCAGGATGTATGCATCTAAGATGAAGATTAGGTATTCAAGGCAGAAACATCCCCCCAAAGAGTACAGTAGCAGAAAGGTGATTTCCCAGGAGGGAAAGACCAAAGTAGGTAAACAGGTAAATAGGGATGTACACCTCAGCAGCGAGAAGTTGCCCAGAGCAGAGCTAATTAGCAAAAGAAAGTTACCTTGTTGGCCCTGAGGTAGCATGGTCTGTCTTTCTTGTCCCCTAGGCAAGTTTAGGTCAACAAGGTGGAGCCTCATGCCTGCCTTAAACAGGCATCTGCCTGGCATCAGGACTTTGTTCTGTACTGACCCAAACCCCTAGCACCACATATCTTCAAAACCCCCTTTCTCTCAAGCCCAAGAGTTAATGTTCATGATTTCATTGCCTCTTTGTGTATGTCCATCATGCTAATAAACCTTCTGAACTTAATAAAAAGGGGGCAAGGTCTCTTACTCAGGAGACAAGAGTCTCCTGGACATTAGCCTCTCTTGCATTTTAATCCTGCACCTGCTCTCTTGCTGATCAAGAGAGAACTCGAGACCCAGAGTCTATTACACATAACCAGCATGTGACCATTAAAATTTGGACATTAACATTGGTAAAACATTGTCATCTAATCTATAGATCCTATTCACATTCTGTGCAAGGTCCTTTATCCATCCATAATCCAATCTGGAATCACACAATCTCACTTAATTATCATGTGGTATGAGTCTCTTTCATTTTCTTCCACTGGAGAGAGTCCTGCAGTTTTACAGTGTCTTCCATGACCTTGAGGTTGCTCTGCCCCAGTTCTATCCCTCAACCACACACATCCACAGTTGGCTCTGACCAAGGCTAAGAGGAGGGAGGAAGGAGGAAGGAAGAGGAAGAAGAAAAATTTTTAATTATTTTATGCATCTTACATTCTCAAAATAGCCCTATAGGCGGCCAAAGGATACTCTGTCTTCACTGATGATACAAAAGTAAGGCTTTGAAACATTAAGTGAGAAGCTGAAGCCAAATAGCAAATTTTAAAATTAATGTCTATAGTATTGCATGCAGTTGTTGGTAAAAAGAAAAGCTAAGTTCTTGTAAGTTATATTTGGGAAGATGGAAGGATAAATTTTGAAATGATCAAAGCAAATACAATTTCTGGAAATAAAATAAATTCAACCTGGTTTTAATTTAATTCAGAATACCCTTTCTGATTGCTATTTATATGTCTATCTGTCTATCCATTTGGGCCAAGGCATATATACACACACATACACAAATGTATCCATATAATATATGTATATATACATACACATGCAAATAACTGCATATTCAGACAAGAATGAATACAGAAGGACAGTAAGAGATAAAGTATGGATGGTGCACTTTCACGAAGAACTTATGTTACTCATGTGGCATCCAGCCCAGCATTTTATGACCTAGACTTTTTTCTTTTCTTTTTTCTTTTCTTGTGAGAGGAAAATATTCCAGAACCACTTTATTTTTTTTTCTAATTTTATTTATGCTTTTTATATATTTTTGAGTGACAGAGAGGGGCAGTGTGAGCAAGGGAGGGTCAGAAAGAGAGGGAGATACAGAATCTGAAGCAGGCTCCAGGCTCTGAGCTGGTTGTTAGCACAGAGCCCTATGCGGGGCTCGAACCCACAAACCATGAGACAATGACCTGAGCCTAAGCCCTACGCTTGACTGACTGAGCCGCCCAGGCGCCCCCAGAAGCACTTTAAAAAGCCGGGTGGGTCCGAGAAGGAAGGAAAAAATGGAGATGCGAATACCATGGCAGTTCATCAGGAAATATTTTTAGAAAATATTGAGATATGCAGTTGTTGTTAGACATGGTCCTTTCTTACATTGTCTTGGATGTTATAAAATGTGCTGCTAAAGCAATATTGGTTATGTTTATGGAAAAACACTGCGTTGAGAGCGGCCATCTCAACTACAATGGTAGAAAGCGCATGGAAACAAGAAATAAAGAAATTGCTCTCAAAGAGGGAGAGCTGAACGTTTAATGGAAGAGTGATATTTACATGGCCCGCACTCAAGTGCAGATAGGAAAAAAAAGGTTTTCTAGTGTCCTGGGCGGGGATGATTCTGGAACTTTTCATTCAGTCCTTTGGATGGTGTTTTCTTGAGCACAAACCAAATACTGAGAAGTTATATGTTTTATTTAAATACATGCTGTTTTTCATAGAAACACATGTTTGACCTTTATAAAACACTTTAACCAATCTATTTTTTTATTGTTCATCAAGAGATTTTTCAAAAGGTATGGACACTACTGATCTATGGTAACCAAATTAAGTTTTACTGCATGTAAGGAACCGACCCACAAGCAGGCTCACATAAAACAGAACTTCCTTACACTAGCAGTGTCCCTCAAACTTGTGTGCCTATGAATCATTTGGGGGTCTTATTAAAATGCAGATATCATTTCTGTAGATTGGGGGAGGAGCCTGAGTTTCTGTATTTCTAAAAAACTCTCAAGTGTTATAAACGGTATGGGACTGTAAACTACATTTTGAGTAGGAAGGAAATACAGAACAGGTAGAACTATAATACTGCTGTTTAGGTTTCCATTTACTTAAAAATGAAAAAACTAGCTACCATGTTTAATTTCTATATATACCAGAAATAAACCTTCAGATTCCCTCTGGTTTTTCTTTTCTGTCTCCATGAATTGGTTTTACTGTTGTAATACCTGAAAAGATTTCCTTTCTTTCTATTGTTTTAATATCCTGGCCTGAATAATATATGGCAAATGGGAGAACAGACTGTGTTTTACTCATGGAAACCTATTTTGCATTTGATAAACCTCATAACCACAGACATTAAAAATCAACTTTTTCTTTAAATATTTTTCTATGGAAGGATATTGTCTATGTGCATCCTTTTGGTGTTATTTTTTAACTTTAGATGTCTGCACCCGTTGTGAAAGATGTAGCAGATCTTGTCAAGGAAGGGGTGCAAATTATAGCAGAGAAAATATGTTTCCCCCAAGAATCTATATACTTGAAGATAAGTCAGTAATGTTCTCTTGAATATTAGAGCTGCAAAGGAACAATGTACTTTGGGAACAAGAAAAAAAATGAAGGTTAACGTATATGCATGAAAATTATTGACTCGTTAAACAAAGATAATCTGACACTGGTCATAGATGAGCTCATCATGCGGTATAACATAGAGGAAATCCTCACAAATTCTACATTAGAATCACAACCATATATTTTATTCTCACTGTTTTTACGTTCACTGCCCATAGTCACTATTATTTCAGATACATGATTAAGGCAAGAGATTATTAGGGAGTAGGGAAATTGATGATCTTCCAATGAAAAATTTGTCCATGGAATTCTCTCTATGACATGTAACTATCTACAGAGAGGAAATTTTGAATCAAACATCCCAGGGGCAAGAGAGACCATGTGCTGTCTGTTCCCCAGCTGTGGGTAAAACAGACCTAGGTTCTGCTTTATGAAGTTTCTTTTCTTAACGTACTTAAACACATTCAAGTCCTACAGAAATATCCTGACTTCCAGGGAGATCCTGGAGTAGAGAGTTTTGGCTAAGATCACAGGTGAATTCTGCATAAGAGACGATGAAGCCCAGCAATGATTATTCAGCAGGAAAACCCAACCAAAGAAAAGGAAGAAGAGCAAGGGAATGAAATGTAGCAGGAAGGGATTTACATCAATAAAGTCTTGAGGCAGAAAAATTAAAAATTTAAGAAGACAGGAGGGAAGATGGTGGACCTAGGCCACTAAATGAAACTTATGTTCTTTTCTGACCTGCATCTGTTGAACCCTCTAAAATAAATTCACAGAAAAATAGTAGGAAAAATTACATAAGATAGCAATAGATGAAAACTACCTAAATATTATATAAAACCCAGGAAACTATCCAAATACCATATCAAAAACTACATTAAAGACCTCAAATGTTGAAGCCATTTGCTGTTCAACCCAGAACCACCCTGGGACACTGGCTATCATTTCTATAATTTATTATGTTGGAGGGTGTAGTTAATGTGAAATTCTTCAAGAAATGAAAACAAGTGAGAGTGGGTGGCCCAGTCAGTTAAGCAAGAGATTCCTGATTTTAGCTCAGGTCATGATCTTATGGTTTTGAGACCAAGCCCCATCTAAGGCTACAAGCTAAGTGTGAAAACTATTTAAGATTCTCCCTCTGTCCCTCCCTTGCTCAGGTTCTCTTGCACTCTCTTTAAAAAAAGAAAAAGAAAAGAAAAAAGAAAATAAAATTTACTTTTGAAGCACCTAAGTGGTTCAGTCCGTTAAGGTTCCAACTGTTGATTTAGGCTCAGGTCATGATCTCATGGTTCCTGAGTTTGAGACTCTCATGGGACTCTGTGCTGACAGCCGGAAGCCTGCTTGGGATTCTCTCTTTCCCTCTCTCTCTGCCGCTTCCCTGCTTACATGCATGGCTCTCTCTTTCAAAATAAATAAATAAACATTAAAAAAAGAAATGAAAACAGAGGAACAAGAATTAGAGATGAAACAGAAAACCATCTTTATTTATGATTGATAGGATTTCGTATCTAGAAAGGCTAAAGAAATTTCAAAACAAATTCATAATCTTAACCCAGTAATTGCACTTCTGGAAATTGAGCCTAAAGAAATGACAAACAGCTGTATGAAATTATATCATGTATTGCTCAGTAAGAGCAAGTTAAAGACTAAATTGTGTCAGACAATCCTGCTTATTAGTGATAAATAAAAACAAACGTTATGGCAAATTCTACGCACGTTAATAGCTGTTCGTTAACAACATATCTCCGTTGGCAGAAGAATGAAATACAACGGAAAGCACTCCACACCTACCTTTAATATTTCCACTATGGTGTGGATATCAAGTGGCAAATGTGAGGGGAACCCATTAATTTTTTATTAGTAGTATTTGTAAACAGGTGGCATGTATTATTAGCAGGAGAATATGCATTGATATTATCAATTAAATTGTGGATATATTAATCATAATTATCACACTGATATTTATTATAAATGTTTAATAGAGGTAGGAACACTAACTGTGAGATTTACTCTTTTTTAATGTTTATCTTAGTTTTTGAGAGAGAGAGAGAGAGAGAGAGAGAGTGAGAGAGATCATGAGTGAGGGAGGGGCGAGGAGAGGGAGACATAGAATCTGAAAAAGGCTCTAGGCTCTGAGCTGTCAGCACAGAGCCAGATGCCAGGCCCGAACCCGCGAGAGGTGAGATCATGACCTGAGCTGAAGTTGGATGCTTAACTGACTGAGCCACCCAGGTGCCCCGATATTTACTCTCTTAACAAATGTTTTTACAATACAGCGTGTTCACCATAAGCACGATTTGTACGGCATGTCTTAGAACTCATTCAGCTTGCATAACTGAAACTTCAAACCTGTAATTATTAATTCTGTTTTTTTCTTACGATGCACATATTACTTTCCTTAAGAAAAGTACCACTTGTCTACTTCTTACTTCTAAAGAAGGAAACAAATTCCTGGAAGAGTTAAAGGTTGGTGTAAATGGGTAACAAGAAAAGGATTTTAGTACTTTCTATTTGTGGAATACGATTCACTGTATTTTCCCAGATATTATTTCATTAACATTTAATTGAATTATATCATCCTTTCATGCAGTTAGAAACCAGAAAAGTGCTGTAATTGTAAAGTTAGCTGTGCTAAAGCATTGCCATTGGTGGCAAAAGTGAATAAACAATAGGGGATGGAGTCTAGCAAACTTAATAGACTTCAACTTTGGCATTGAACTGGCTGCATGCAAGGACATTCCATTGGTTATTGTTTCATCATCCAGGAAATTAAAAAAATTTGACCTTAGAAGGAAAAGTTTACTTTAAGGAAGTGGTTACCTCTGAAACTCAGAGCTATGATACATGATTAGGGTTTATCTGGTACATTTTGACATATTTATTTAGCTTTAGACATCAGTACGTATGGCACTTAAAAAAATCAAGTAAATATCATTCGGGTTTACACGTTGCACAGTGATATTGAAGACTCTAGGTCAAATATAAAAATTGGATGACAGAAAATAAGAAGGACTTAAGGTCTGAATGTATTTATACTTAAACTTCCATTCTAAGTTCCAAAAGAGAGAAAATTAGTATTAGAAAATAAACAGACCCTTGAAAAGATGACATCAGCCATTGGCTCATTTTGTAAGATATACAAAGTAAATGCAGAGTAATTTTCATACTGACATTAACATGACTAGACTATAAGTAGGTTTAAAAATTCAACTCAGTTTCAAGCATCTTTTCTCAATTTGTTGCTAAGTCAAACAGAACTCATATCAAAATTGCACTCTTTTCTCAACACACTTATTATTTATTAAAATAATACATTGAGATTTGCCTCCAAAGATGAGACAAAGCAAGTCATTCAAAAGCTTGTAGATTTTTGAGAGGAAACTACCATTCAGCTCCACTTCCAAATTAGAAAGCATTTAGGCAATACAAGAAACAGAAATGGATGTTTTTTTCATAGAAATAATTTCCTCAGGCTATAGAATTGCAAATTGCTTTGAACTGCCTTTTATATTCAGTAGGGATCATCAAAATAATATTGCCTGAACTGTGTTGTCATCCCCAAAGCATGCTCTTTAATAATAATACTTTTGCGCTTTATAGAATTTTTAATCCCAAGTATTCATGATGGTTAAACGTTCATCCATCTTGAAAGAATTGGCAAAATAAGCAGGTGACAGATACCATTTTTAATTTAAAAAACAAACCTGAAGAAACAACAAAAACCAAGAAAATGAATATTTTATGTTGATTTGATATCTCAAATCAACTTGATTTCTCGCCCAAGCTTGAGAGGACTATCAGCTGGTTTTTATAGGTAGTTCTGGAATTCAAGGAAGGATGTAATAGTCCACGATTCAAGTAATGGCAAAAGGGAGTAGACAGTGGAGAATAACTGCAGTTTAAGAGACAAAACACGTGAAACTTCATGACCCACTGAAGAGCCAGATCAGTGACAAGAATGCATCAAGACGTAATTTGAGTTTATTCCCACCTAACTTCTTATCTTGTCTTCTTACTGATGCAGGCTTATTTAGAGCAGTGGTAAAATGAACTCCATGAATTCTTGGGGCCTTCTCTTTCTAATCCCCACAGTCCCTAAGGAGTTATTGAATCGGTCTCTGGGGTTTTACTCAAACTGACTAAGAGACAACTTAATAAAACACATGTTAGCGATTTAGGCAGCTCAAGGCCATCTTAGTGCTAGATGCTCTATGACCTTGTGGTCCCACAGTGGCCCCAATGGATAAATTCCCTTTGGGAACTGGGGTTTCTCTCTCGCTTTGTTGTATCAGAAATACAAATTTGATAGTCATAGCTCTGAATTACTCTAGCTTTCTCTTAGAAGTTCTGATCCTAATTGTAGCCTGAGACAAAGGTTCAAATATATTTTCAAACTTCCCTGATGATGCATCTTATTTTAAGATGGGATTTCTACACATTTGGCTTAAAAAAAAATGTCCAAAGTAAATGAAGGCATATGCCATGTCTACTAATTGGAAAAACTAACATTATAAATATATAAATTTTCCCCTAATATATCTTAGATTCTATGTGATCTTAATCAAAATCCCAAAAGGAAATTTATTTCTGATGGAAATCAACAAAGGGATTTTAAAAGTTGTGCAGACTCTAAGACAGTCTTGAGACAGACAAAATAAGAAGGCTTGCTCCACCGGATGCCATGACTTATTATAAAGCTGTAGTGATTAGGGACAAAATGTGGCATCAAGCCAATAATAAATAAATTAATTAATTAAATGATTTAATATAATTGGGAGGCCCAAAGCAGACATATTATATGGGAATTTGATTTGGAATGAGGTTGGCATTGAAGATCAATGAGCAAAGAAAGGTAATTTCAATAAATGAATCTGGGATCACTCAGCATGCGTAGGTTTAGAAAAACTATCTTTGCCTCACTTCTCCTCATATCCAAAAATAAATTGGAAACATAAATGTGAAAAGCAAAACAATAAAATTTTCAGTAAGTCATTTGGGAAAACATATACACAATCTCAAGATAAGGAACGTTGTCTTCAATAGGATACTAAAGTTCCACCACAGAGGAAATTAAAGATATATTTTATTACATATAAGTTAAGAACATCTGTTCATTTAAATACACCACCCTTTATTATTGATTTAAAAGATGCACAATATAGAAGGCATTTGTAGCACATATACATAATAAAAGTTCTTTGTGATACAAATAATCAAAAAAGTCTCTAAAAACATAAGCATTAATAGAAAAATAAGAAAAAATCCTACAAATTAATAAGAAAATTCCTGAGAGCCAATAGAAAAATGATGAAGAGACAATATCAGGAAATTCAGACTAGTTAATTTCAAATGGTTACTAAACATAGGAAGCAATAATTTATTTACTGTTTGAGTTGTCAGGCAAAAATAAATTAAAAGCACAGAGAGATCTCACACTGACCCGCCAAAATGCTTTACCTTCAACTATGAAGCTCTATCTATTGAAGCTGGAGGCATGAACATCAATGACCCAGTGAGACTACTTATATAGATTGACCTGAGAAATACGTGCTCAGAGGTACCAGGTTTATGGATAAAAACCAGCAGAGCAGTGTCACCCACAATATCCAAAGAAAAAGAAAACATGTATCCACCATCGTTGAATTGATAAAGTATGGTATATTCATGTAATGGAATAAAATATGGCAATTAAAATAGCCAAATATATCACTGATATATCTATGACAGTTATATCATAGAAGTATATTTCTAAGTATGTATCTGTCTACTGATCTCTCAATCCAACCTTTTTGACTAGACAAGAGGCAATGCTTTAGGGTTCCTCTTAAAAGAGAAGTGATTGGTTAGTTACAGCAAGGAGGAGAGATGCACTCAAGTTAACAAAATAGCATCAATTAGTAATTTTACCAAAGTTAAGGACACTCGTCTTTTTTTTCTGAGTAAATGTCAGGAAAACATAAAACATTAATGTACAGCCTATACATACATTCGAACTTAGAATTTCTCAGCCTAGGCTAAAATGCTCTGTTTCAAATATAGCACTTTCATGGAAAAGGGCTTAGAGAAAAACCTAAAACCTGAACATGTGTATGATGTCTGCTTAAAGAAAAGTCACCCAGTATTCCAGTATTTCTGGTTGCCTCATATTTCGTCATTTCTACACCTGCTACAAGGCATCACAGGACACATCAGCATGAGTGTTCAGTGTCATTTTCTTTTTTCAGGTGAGAAAAGAGTGATTTAGAAAGAAAAGATGGGGGAGCAGCAGTGAAATCTTCCTCTTGCCTCAATTGCAAGAGGATCTCCGGCTAAACAATTTTAGGAAAGGGTATATTTGGAAGTTGCCGATCTTTACATTGATTCCCTGAAAATGACGTCATTTGTGAATCCCTTGGAACATATTTGGATACTTTCAGAACATGGATGTTTTAATTTGCTGGCCACCGTTCTTGGCTACCTCATTTTCTTTCCTGGCATCAAGTAGCACTGTTTTAGATTATTGCAAATTTTTTTTTCACGGAAAAAATACCCGTTAAATTTCTCCAAAGTACCATGTACGGTGCTAGGTACTGGGAGGCAAACCCCTCTAAGTCCTACTCAAAAGAAGTCCTAATACAGATATTTATATTTTACTTCAGACATTATTTCTGATTCCAGGTATTTATTTTCATTGCCTGTGTATAACTGAAATGTTTTTCTTTATCACTCACTCTTAAATGATATCTTAATCTGGTGTAAGTTATCTTGGTGTAGGTCTGTGGCGGAGGGGGGCAGACAGAGAGAGGGGGTGAGAGAGAATCCTAAGCAGGTTCTGTGCTGTCAGCGTGGAGTCTGTGCAGGGCTCCATCTCAGGAACCATGAGATCATGACCTGAGCTGAAGTCAAGAGCTGGAGGCTTCACTGAGTGAACACCCAGGTGCCCTGTAACATGATCTTTAACCTCTATTCGGTTAATAGGATGCCTGCAGATAGTTTGATCTTCTCTCCCTATTTTTCTCTGTGAACTGCTTTTATATTTTTCTTTGCTTAGTTTCTATAATTTCACCTTAAAAGGGCAATTGTTGATTTTTTAAATTAGGTTTTATTTTCCCTGAAACGCATTATGTCTGTTCCAGCTTTCCAGCTTTTGGATCTCCTTTTGTTGCCACTCCTTCTCTTGAGTGCATAGAAACATCATCTTTTAAATTTTAGTTTATATTTTTGAGAGAGAGAGAGAGAGTGCGAGTGGAGGAGGTGCAGAGAGGGAGGGGGACCCTAGATCCGAAGTGGACTACATACTGACAGCAGAGAGCCCGATGCAGGGCTTGAACTCATGAGCAATGAGATCATGACCTGAGAGGAAGTCAGACACTCAACCCACTGAGCCCCCCAGACGCCCGAGAGCATCTCATTTTATCTTCTGTGATCTCTAACTTCTCTCTTAGATGTTGTATCTCTTTTTTATTCCCTGCACTGCATGTGAGGTGATTTCCTCAGATCCAAAGTTCATTTTGTTATTTTTCTCTCTGCATATCCATAAATCCATTCTCATCATGGAAATAAAACATTTATGACATGAAAGAATATGTTTGAAACAGATCATACTTTGTCTTGTAAAATACTCCAGTTTAAAGAAAAGTTTTTTATGAATCCTGTTCTATATACAAATTTCAAATTTCCATAAGGTAATTATTATTTAATGTAAATTCACTTTCATATTTATATTTTGATGTCCAGAAAACAAGGAAGAAATGCATTGCTGATGGATATGTGTTTAATAACAACTGGTAATTTGAAATTCAAATAAAATATAATATATTTTTAATACATATCTAGTCTCCATGAAATCTGATGCTACAGGTAAAAGAAAATAATTAAACTGAATAAAAGAGAAACATTAAAAATATTTACAGCTCTGACTTTTAAATTACAAGTCTCCCCCAGGATGTAAACAGGCAAATTTCTGATTTTCAAATGCATGAGTAATGAAGTAAAACAGGATGATAAAGAGAAGCAGGATGAAACATTTCTGTAACCAACTTGTATACATTTGAATTTTATACTTTACTTACTCAAATACACTTCTCTTTTTTTTTTTACAAAATCCATAAATAGGTTCAATTATATTATTGAGAAAATAATGTGAGCAATTTTATTCTTGTACATATGTGAGATAGATGCACTTTATTATATTTTGTGTAATTAATACATAATGTAAGAAGAGAGTTAATAGAATGATATGTCTCATGTCTCCATAAAAATACATATGTAAATTTGAGGACAGTAAAGACCTCGGGAAAAAATATTTATTAAATAGATGTAATCAACTTACATGTAAAATATTGAAATATCATGTGTGATAAAAATCAGTCTTGGTTCCTGATTTAGTGGAGTTTTAACTTTTTAGAGGGACAGAGTAGCAAATGACCATATAATAATAATAATAATAATAATAATAATACTAAAATAGCAATAATTATATACATATATTTACAGATATATATATATATTTACTGTGATCGTTTTTAAGAAAGGGAAGTTGATGGGGTGCCTGGGTGACTCAGTCAGTTTAGTGTCCAACTTTTGGTTTCAGTCCAGGTCATGATCTTAGGGTTTGTGAGTTTGAGCCCCACCCAGCTGTGTTAATCGTGCAGAGCCTGTTTGTGATTTTCTCACTTCCTCTCTCTTCCCCCTCCCCCACCTCTCTCTCTCTTTCTCTCAAAATAAATAAATAAACATAAAAATGGAAGGGAAGCTGAGGATTGGGGGTCAGTTGGTAGGACATAGGAAGGATAGAAAGAGATTCTTCAATAGCCCTGAGTGGGAAGGACAGGATAGGGGTGAAATACACAGAGAGACAAGGGTGGCTTTTCAGGGAACAGAATTCCTGATTCATATCTATGGCAGCAAGAAGCAAGGGGAGGTCAAGGCAGTGAATTCTGTTTGCATCCAAAGCCCAGTGAAAATGGGGATGAGAAATGAAACTACAGAAATGAGACGTGCAGGCCACACATTAGGTGCTACTTCAACACTCCCCCAGTGCCCAACTCAACAACTCCAAGGAGGCATTCCGGATTCAATTTCATATAAGATATATTTTAAAGGGGATCCCTATAATAATTAAATATGTTTCGTTAACTTGAGTTCAACATGAATCAGAGAATTTCTCTATTCTTGTATATTCTGTCAACTACTGGAAGTATCTATAGAGAAGAATGATTGCAATTTTGTAACGAACTGCAAGAGTCTCAGTGCACAGTAGCATTCTAATGGAAATGACAGTATTTCTATCATAATGTCTTCACTAACAGCTGCCCCAGGGGGGTATCCCCAATCTGCTGGGTATCTCACCCTCCTATTTATGTACACAGGTGTTCTTCCCAGGAACCCCCTGAATGCTTATTCCTGTCCGCCATACTTTGGGCTCATAACTGTCTTGGCGTGTTGTGGTAAGATGTCTACATTGAAGACCTTGAGCACAATATTTAAGCACAATGATAATTTCCTCTGTTTAGCTAATCAAATGCCAAAACACTGATGAAGGAGGAAATTCTCTCTTCTGCCCCAAACAAAAACTTAGAGATGGAGGCCTGGAGCTGAGGAGATGATGGGACAATGCAAGGTTCCAATTTTGTGAAGACGGTTGTCTTCTTCTGATAATACCTCCATTTGAATAACAGTGAAGGCTCTTGACCTTGGCCATCATAGCAGTCCCTTTCAGGCGTTTTCCCCACACAATCTCCCTCTTCAAAGACAGGGCCCCGTTTTATCATTTCCCTGGTTTCTAGGACCTCATATTTATTTCTCCTCATGGAGTCCTCCGTTATGCCTTCATATACATCCAAGAATGCATTCACATATACATACACAAACACACACATGTTATTTTCCTTTGTCTATCATCAATACATATTGAAGAAACCTTTTATTTAATGTCTAAGTCATTTAGCAAACTACAAACTAGTTTCCTTTCCCTCAAGTTGATGAGAGCTCAGTTTTCAAATAATTCATGGAAGTGAAGAAATTGTTGTCTTCTGTCTCAGGGAAAATTCCTTTCTTTTAACTGGTTGAATCCCTCTGATAGATCAAAACAATGAGGGATGATAACACAGAATGTAGTCAAGTGTCCATATTGAAACTGGTTGAATATTCACATTTAACTCCTTTTTTATAATCTATTTATTGTTGGGAATTTGTGACTGGATGATAATGATGCTTGTAATTTGATGGGACAGATATTTCATGGCAGAAAAGCAAGCGATTTATCTGGAAAGTAAACAGCTGTGTGGAAAATAAATTTCTTGGTAACTAGATGAGGGAAATAACCTGTCAAATATTTTGACTTCTAATTTAGAACTTCACCAAGGAAGCAGAACCATTATGAGTTCTGCTTATATGAGGGAGTTGTTGGAACTAGGCTTTACTCAGAAGTGGAAGGAGTTGGAGTGATAATGTCTGGAAAGAAGAGTGAATGGTCAGACCAGTTGATAACAAGTTGTTGCAAAGGACTGTGATATGGTGTATAGATATTTAGGAACTTGAAGAAAAATTTGGGGAGCCAACAGTGTTCAGAGATTTCAGTGGAGTCTTGGGGGAGAACTTGGGCAGATGTGTGTGTAAAACTCTTAACTCTGTATCTAGCGGTGTCATTGGTGTAGCCATCCATCTACAAGGAAAACAGTCTTAAAAAGCTACACATGGAGAAGGAGGTAGTGAGAGCAAGGTAAAGTTGAGTGTGAGCACCTCTGTGTCCCACCAAAGAAACCTTCAGAGGATAATGACTGCTGATTCACTTCTGCCTTCCAAACATTGCACAAACCTCCATTTCTGAAGAGTATGTGCCAATAATCACCCCACCTCTTTTGGGTCCTCCATTAATTTTTATCACAGAACATTGGAAAATTAAAAGGGATTCCCAAAATACTCATCCCTCCCCCAATTTTTAGTAACAACCCAAATGCCTTATGGTAATCATAGTTAATCACTCTGGCCAATATGGAAACTCTTTTCTTTGGTTCTCAGTTTAGGAGTCCAAGAAGCCCAAAGTGGACAAATGGCAGACTAACCTTTTAGTTGAATGGAATCATTACTGAGTCTCCCAGAAGGAGGTTTCCTTCTTTGGAAACTAATACCCCTCCACTCACAGAACCCAACCTTTCCTAAGAAGGAGACAACATATTTCTAACAAATCATCAGGGAGAATAGTGCAAGGAGCTACTCCCGTTTTCAGCCCTTGATTACAAGATTATTGAAACCTTGATATGGGAGAAATTTGGAAGATGTTGTTGTAGGTCCATTAAGTATTGCCATTTCACTGGCACTAATTGCCAGCTTGACAAAAGTCCATCCCTCCATTCTATGAGGATAGTTACTTCAGTGTAACATGGAACATAGTAAGGCCAGTGAATTTGTGTGCCCAAGTCCAATCAACATGTTTTATTTGCAGTAAAATGAGTTACCTGATCAGAAACAATGCTATGTTTAATAGGACAATGAAAGATTCAGTTGAAAAATCTATGGATGGCAATTTTGGCAGTACATTACAGACAGGGAAGATGAATCTATAAACAGAGCAAATATCTGTTCTAGTGAGAAAAGTCTTGCTCTTCACAATAGAAATAGTCTAATGTAATCAGTCAGACCAATGCAATCAGCCCAGCTGTCTTATTTCCTCAGGGAAGGATGCCATCTTTATAGGCAATTCCCCCAGAAACTTTTATCACCAAACTTCCAATTGCATTTCTTCCAAGTTCTTGACTATCTATCCAAATCATTAGCCTCTACCCAGGTATCAATGTAGATCTGTGCTTTGCTCCTTTCTTTTTTCTTTTTTAGGCAAAACACACAATTTACCTAGCTCAAAACTATGCCAATCGGAGATTGCCTGCTCTTTACTGACCACCATGGTGAAACTATGCTCTCTGGGTAGTGACAACGTATCTTGTAGAACCATCTGTAGATGGGGCCTGAATTCCTCTTTTTCAAAAAAGTCTTCATTAAGACCAAACCACTAACATGATGTTTATATAACTGGCATGTGCCTCAAATCAGCTTTCATTCACTATTACAACTTGATAAAGGAGCACTGAAGTGTGCACCTAACTTCATGGCTTGGCGGATGAATGCTATCACAATTTTGACTCTGTAACATAATGTTAAAAACATACAATTTTCAAACCCATTTCCTTCTGTACCCCTTAGTATGCATTTCCTTACTTTTCATTTAATTTGCTTCATTGACAAATAATCTCAAATTTTGAGTTGAAATTTAAGTTTGCCAGTGATAGATTTTCTCATGACCAAATGTATGGTCTTCATTACATTGCTTATAATAACTTCTTTTCATGGTCACTGTCTAAACCAAGTGGAAGAATGGCTTCAATTTTCTTTCTAAGAGGGAGGTCAAGTTATTAACCTGACCATTGTTTCCAGAGGGTGAAAGTCAGCCAACATCTGTCTTATACTTGTCTATTCACTTGGATCTGGAGAGAAAGAGAATATGAAAAAAAATAAGTTTCTTGTGTTACGGGTGATATTCTTCAGAAAAGTTTATCATCTTTCAGTTAATAGTTTTTAAAATTTTCAAATGTGGTATGAGTTTTAAGGCTTCATACTTAAACTATTATTAATGATTACTAAGAGTTCCATGTACGTGTTATATTTAGGATTGAGTATTTTTCTATATAGTTCTAGATATAGTAATAAGGGAAAAATGAAAGAAAGAAAGAAAGAAAGAAAGAAAGAAAGAAAGAAAGAAAGAAAGAAAGAAAGGAGAAAGAAAGAAAGAAAATCCTTTGTTTTTATTGATTTAACCAAGTTACAGTGAGTTTTATATATTCTTTATTATTATTATTGTTACTAGTATTATTATCATTATTTAAATTTTAGTTAATATACAGTGCAATACTGGTTTCAGAAGTAGATTTTCATTATATATTTCATGAAGCCTGGACAAGCTTTTTAAAATCATTAGTTACTGATGGATTTAAGCTTTTCTATTTTCCTTTCTCTAAACACTAAATTAAATTATACTCATATTATATACATCTAAAAGATTATATATGGTTATATAAACCCACGAAAGTATAACTGGTATGATATATTCATTTGTGTGTGTGTGTGTATGCATGTGTATATGTGTGTGTGCGTGTGTGTGTGTATAAAATTTAATGTCAACATTTTACATCAAACATTTCCTATTTAGGAAATATAATTTATAATGCATGATATAATTGTAAAATGTATATTTTAAACATATCAAAAATAGCTAAAGTTTCAGTTTTATGAATATTCTTGAAATAGACATGCAATTTACATTTTGGTAGATAGTTTTTCAGAGCATTTTTCTAAATTAGAGGCAGCCTAATGTCACTTATTCATTTTATTAGGAGAATGAAACCAATAGGTAATCTAAAACCTGGCTTCAATCTTTTAAGTATTTAAATTCTTTTTCCATCAAATAGGAAAACTGGTTCACTGAATTTTCCCATTTTTCATGTCCTTTCTAAATGTAGATAGTAATGAATTCTGAAATAGTTAAATGACAGGTGATTGAAAAAGGGCTAAAACAAAGATTAAAATATAGAGGCATCGGTTAGGTGAGTCATCCACAGAATACTCAAGATCAAAGATGGAAATAACATAAAACATCCCAGCTCCCCATATAAGAATTTACAAAACATTTCACCAATAGAATAGAACTGTTTTCTGGTGGGTTTATTTTGAAGAATGAGTTTGGTAACAAGTAAAATTCATTCAAACTGTTTCTCCTTCTAATTTTCATCTAGTTGAATCTACAAACAAATTCTTGCTTTTTTTAATGTTTATATATTTATATTGAGGGGGAGAGAGAGAGAGAGAGAGAGAGAGAGAGAGAGAGAGAGAGAGAGCGCAAACCAGGGAGGGGAAGAGAGAGGGAGAAAGAAAATCCCAAGCAGGTTCTATGCTGTCAGAACAGAGACCAACATGGGGCTCAATCCTATGAATTGTGAGATCATGATCTGAGCTGAAATCTAGAGTCAGCCACTTAGCTGACTAAGCCATACAGGCATCCCAAATAATGTTTTATGTAAGTATATATTATGAAAGATTTAGGACATACTTACACTAAGGCATGTTTTGCTGTTTATTTGAAGGTCAAATTGGATGAAATATCTTGTTTTGTTTTGCTAAATCTGACCTCTCTACCCCATTTCACATTCCTCTTTTCAGACTTCACCAGTAGTTCTTAAATTATGCACGCCTAGACTCCCTAACTAGATTGTTAAAACTTACTGGGTTCCTCTCACGGAAATTATTTGGAAAGACCCGTGGGAGAATCCACATAACAAGAGTTTTCAACAGGTGTAACATTTAAAATTCAGCAATTTTAGAAGAGCTGTTCTTATCTGACAAAGATGCTCTAATTTGTACACATGAAAAAATGTTTCATGCCAAGTTATAAATATTTCCAATGTCTTTCCATTTCATTCAGTTTCAAGGAAACAGAACAGAGTGAGAGAGAAACCATTTTGATCATTATGGTAAGAGGATCAAAGCTAAATGTTATGTGTGGAGACTGAACCCCTAACCATGTGGATTGGATCTCCTGCTCACCAAATCAACCAGCTTCATAGACAAGATTATTAACAGTTGAAGGGTTAATGTTTAACAAATTCAATAAATTTTTATCAGAAGTGAAGATATGAAGGTCATTCTGTTAACCTGATGACAATTTTTTTTCTATAAAACATTGGATTATAAAATCTGTGGCAATATAATAAGCCATGTTTATTTTATTATCATAACCCAAGACTTTTTTTTTAATTTTTGGCTATTATGTGGTTTTTTTTCTCAGGATCATTCTGAAAAGTGATCATTTTATATTTCTACTGACTTTGATGGTTTTCTTCTGCATTTATTACTTAAAATGCTTCCTAAATATAGAAAAGATACCTTCTGCAGTATAATTATCTGGGATGTCTTATATAAATGGTCTTAAAATAGATCTCCAGTATGACAGTCTTTTAATGCTTTCTTTTATATTTTTCATAGAACATGTTATGTGGAAATTTTCTTTTTATAATTAATTATACCTTCATGATAAAAACCATAGGGACAGCTAAAAACAAGCAGAATTTCCGATGAATTCCTGAATCATGCAGAATCAGTTTTTCTTTGTTAAAATGAAATGTGTTTTCATAAATAGACTTTTCTTAAAATATCTTTTATTTATGTCTTATTTACAAATTTTCCTAAGTAACAGTTTGAAGGTTGAGCAGTTGCCCATTCTAACAAATTTTTTAAGTTTATTTATTTTTGAGAAAAAGAGATAGCAGGAGAGAGAAAGAATCCCAAGATTCTCTTACACTACTGGCCACAAGTGGCTTGAACCCTTCAACCGTGAGATCATGACCTGAGCAGAAATCACAAATCTGACACTTGACCAATTGAGCCACCAAGCACCCCACTCATTCTAATTTTTAATAATGCTTATTCACATGCCACTTGTTTTTTAACCATTGGAGAACAGTGTATGACATATAATCTAAATAGTTCCCTATATTAAATTCCATGGGTTAAGGATGGAATAAACATAGCGTGAAGGACCTCTCATTTTTGTTATAAGGATATATTGAAGTAGCAAAGAGCACACTGGATTTAAAGTCTGACAATACCGTGTTTAATTTATAGCTTTCTCTTGATTTGGGCGTACTTATCTAACATTTCTGGGGTACAGTTTTCTTTCTTTCTTTCTTTCTTTCTTTCTTTCTTTCTTTCTTTCTTTCTTTCTTTCTCTTTTTCTCTCTTTCTTTCTTTCTGTTTATTTATTTGTTTGTTTAGGAAGAGACGAAGGAGGGTCCAGAAAGAGAGGGAGAGAGAGATTCCCAAGCAGGCTCCATACTGTCACTGCAGAGCCCAATGTGGGGCTCAATCAAGGACCCATGCCAAAATGACGTGAGCCAAAATCAAGAGTTGATCACTTAGCTGACTGAGCCACCCAGGCACCCAATGGGATTCAGTTTTTTCACCCACAACATGACAATAATAGGCAACTCAAATGTTTACTATAAAGATTAAAGTAATTTAAAATACTAAGCAGAGTCACAGATACCCAATAATAATTACATCCAAGCCTCAGTCCCCTTTAGAGACATTTTAGTGGACACTTTTCTAATATATCAGAAAACAGATCAAAATGAACCAAATGAAAATCTCTTTGTAACACTGAAAATTCAGCAATCATTCATGAAACTAGAACTGAAAACCCTAAAATACACCAGGGTCCAGATTATTTCTGTGTACTCTTCAGTGTGTATGAGGCTTTGTTTAGAAGCTTGGGAAATATAGATTTCTATTTCAATATTTATATATATCCTACAGCAGAATGATCTGCTATTATGAATTGAGAAATCTCTTCCAACCAAATTGATTCATCTCCCTTTCTTTTTCTAAAAAACAACTATCGTTATTGGTGCTTCCTAGAACTTCAGCAAATTTTCTCTCTCTGCCATCTATTTAGAGAACTTGAGTTTTGAGAAATCCCAGATAGTAGAGTGGATGATTTTAATGCCTCTCATCTTTTAGAATAATGGCAAATCAATATAAAATCCCACCCTTTGGATTACAATAAATAGAACAACATAGATATGATTTCAAGGAAATACAGGTAAAATTGCACTTATGTCCTGGGTGTATTTCCTATTTTGAATAATTTGGGCATTTAAAACAATTTCATCTAATTTACTGTCAGTAGAGACTGAGTATTGATTTGCTGTTAAACAACTTTTTCCATCATATTATTGTGGTTTTGGTTTGTACATCCTTAATGACTAATGCTAATATTAATGATCATCATTTTGCTTGCTTACTGGACATTTGTAGATCTTCATTTGGATAAATATGTATTCCAATACTTGGGCCACTTTTACTTGGGTTATTTGGTATCATATTTTAAAAATCCTACTCAATGTCACTCTGATTTTTATCTATTTATCTTATTAAGGATCTTTTAGCATTAGCACATATATATATAGGTTTTTGATCTTTTCTCAATTATTATTTCTCATATAGTGTGAGATAATCCTTTGAATTCATTCTTTTCCATGTAAATATCTAGAAAAAAAGTTGTTATGTGTTCAATTTTAATGTAACAATTCAACTCTTTTATCTACTGCCTTCATGAAACCTATGTTTTGGTTTGGTTTGGCTTGGCTTTCTATGAAACTTACTTGTACCTTTGAATCTAAATTGTTTGTTATAGACATTATAGTTGGATCATAGTTTTAGATTCACTTTGTCATATATTGTTTTATTGATTTGTTTATTTCCTATATAAGGGCCATATTGTCTTGTTTGTTATGTCTTGACAATTTTTGTTTCAAATAATCTATTCAAGGGGCACTCGGGTGGCTCAGTTCGTTGAACGTCTGACTTCCACTCAGGTCATGATCTCACGATTCGTGCATTGGAGCCCTGTGTCAGGCTCTGTGCTGACAGCTCAGAGCCTGGAGCCTGTCTTCGTATTCTGTGTCTTCCTCTCTGTCTGACCCTCTCCTGCTCATGCTGTCTCTCCCTCTCTAAAAAAATAAATAAATAATTATAAAATATTAAAATAGTCTTTTTGAATATAATATGGCATCTCTGGAAATCAGATTCTCTCCCCTCCTGGAGATTTATTGTTGTTGATGACAGCTTCAAATGTTGTTTGTTGAGTTAGTGATTTCTCTGAGCTAACTCTGTAAAGTACCTGTATTCTTTGTCATTGTGATACTAGGAGTTCCTCTTCCATTAGCTTAGAAGTTAGTCATACATTGGACGGTGAGTTCTGTAAATGTTTAGCACCAAAATAAATAAATAAGTAAACAAACAAACAAACATCTTCCAGTCTTTGCCAGTGGTTCTGTGTATGTATTGAAGTATGGCTTCAACATTCAGCCAGGCAGTAGCCAGTCTTCTTGTCTTTACTTCTTCTATCCATACAGTGTCAAGGTCAGCTGTAAATTTTCCCTGACCATGTTCAAAGCCCTGAACATGTGTGGTCTTTTAGATCCCCAGAAATGTGTGTGTGTGTGTGTGTGTGTGTGTGTGTGTGCGCGCGTGCGCACGTGCGTGCACTTTAAGATCTCTGTATGTATTATTCCCTAGTCTTTCCTCTATGATTGTTTTTGTCTTTATTGTCAGTCTGCTGTTTGTAACAATTGTTGTGTATGGCCTTAGCCAGCAGCAACCTAATAAATTAGCCTGTAAATATTTTTTGACAAATTTCCCCAGGAAGCAGTTTTAATGCCCGGCCAGTCTTGAGTTAAGTGAAATAGACAGTCAGAGACAATTAGAGCCTTTCTTCCATGGAAGTACCCAACAGGTCAGAACAAGACAGGTCACAGGCTTTTGGGTGAATGAGGCCTGCCTGCTCCCTCTGGCATCCTCCACATGGCTCTCCTCATACTTCCTGCTGAGCTAGTGGACATGGGATGGGACTTCTGTAAGTTAAAATCCCACAAAGTTCACTGTTTTCACCGTGAATAAATCACTTTCTTTTCCCAATAAGCTCTCTCTGCAAGATGGTTCATTTCCAGAATTCTGAAAAAGTTGATTTAGATTTTTTTTGCCTTTTTAGTTGCTTCTGTCACTCCAATTCTACTCTTTCCATCCATTACTATCCCTTTGTTTACTCCTTTGTTGAGTTTAAAATCAATGAGCCCTTATTTTCTTGGCATTCCTACCTAACTAATAACCTATTGCTTATCATTCTATAAACACTTATTTGGCAAAAGCCCAGTGTTAGATGAACTTTCTTCTCTGATATCTACTAATCAATGTCTGAGAAATGGAGCCGTGAGGAAGCAAGTCCCAGTATGGATGAGGTCTTCCCCTCATTGTGTAAAATTAGTCCCACCGCTTCCTGTTATTTAAGGTCAGTCACCCAGGCCCTGAGTGTGACTCTGCTTCTCCAGAGACCCAGGAACGAATGGCTGCTACCAAGGTGCTGCACATGCCCGCTTCTCTAAGATTCATTTGTTATTCCTCTATCTACTGGCAGGCATTTCCCTTTCTTTGGGTGTCTTTGTGATATAAGAATGGAGCCTTCTCTAGAAGAGAAGGACTGGAACAAGTTCAAATTTCAAATATAGGACATGGAAGTTAAAAATTAATCACGCTACCTCACGTGGTAAAAGCCACCATGGACCATAATAAATGTGAAAAGTACTTTGTGATATGTGTTAGAAATGTATTGTTGTGAGGAACTGAATCTATTCAATTTTTTATTGGAGAAAAGGAATTAATTGGAAGGTTTTGTGAGAACTTTGAAAAGACGAAGGAAGGAAAATGCAGCTCAGCCCAGAAGGAAATGGATCCAGGAATTGATGAGCCCAGCGCCAGTTTCTTGCCGCATTGTTTTCCCTTGTAGGGATGGCATTCTCTCCCTACCATGCTCCTGTTGTCCCAACTCTGAGTCTGTATGTCTTCCAGTGTACCTGTTAGCAAAAGCCACAGTGGAGCCTGTGCCCTAATTGCAAATTCCAGTGAGAAAGAATCCTACCTGCCTGACGGAGACACTTTCTAAACGCAAAACATTCATGCACCCGTCATTTATTTGATTAATCATTCATGCCTACATTATTTTTGTTGGTTG